>NC_143136.1:73957045-74260075 GCF_059928025.1 Delphinapterus leucas | reverse complement strand
TGGGCATCCGCATGGCAGAAGAGAGTCCTGCGGATGCTCCCACGATAGGCAAAACTGCTATCTTAGCTGTAAACCTGCTCAGACAGCCTTCTACTAGACGCCTTGCTAGTAGCAGTCTCTTGGGTCACTCTGCTCCTAAGATCACTGCCTGTCACCAACCCCAGGGCAGTTGAGCATTCCACCAACCTCAGTTCCTGTGCCCGAATCACTGATGTTCACTGATGGCTTGTGCTTCTGCATCACCACTCCTCTCAGCTGCTGTTCAGTTTCTTTGAGCTAGTTCCTGTACCACCCTGCCAGTGCATTCCAGACTGGGCCTACTGTCCCTTTCACCTCTCATTGCCAAGCCACCAAATGAAGCTTCTACTGCTCACTGGCTCTCCAGGGCTTGCCTCTCATCTGCAAATAAAATAGCAGCTTCTGTTTCTTTGTGCTCTGGTCCTTTAGAAAAGCCCCACAGTCCTTCATCCCAAGGATATTAATAATAGCTACATTTATTGAATGTTAAATACGCATCTAAAACTTTTCTGAGTGCTTTAGAGATATTGACTCATTTCATCTCTGCAAAAGCTCTGTCATATAGATACTATTATTAATTCCATTTTGCAGTTCAGGAAACTAAAGCACACAGAAGTAACTTACCCAAGGATACCCACCTACCAAGTAACAGAAGCAGGATTTAACCCAGACCATCTGGCTCTGGATCTTGTACTCCTAACAGCTAAGTTACTCAGCAGGAGTTTGGGTCATCATGGGTCCCCCAAAAGCCACATGTCCTTCCCCTCTAATTCCCAGGCCCTGCTGGTCACTCTGGAATTTCTGTTTAGTCATCATTTTCCCTCTAAGAAATACCTTTCCTAGGGATTTTCAGTCAAACCTCTACAAGTTAGCACCTCATCCCAATTCAACTAAGGTAACAAGTATGTCACCTGTTGTGAGATCAGAATCCAAGACTTTTCTCAAGAACTTTCTAGCCCCATATAAGTCTAGGGATATCACTAGCTGGTGGAGAAGGTTTGCCAACCCACCAGCATCACCTATCCTAACTGGTTCTCTGGCTCATCAAGAACCTCCTCCCATTTGCTGACTGCCATGACTCCCCACATGGACCATGAGAGCTTTCCATACTTTGTCTTCTGTGTTCTGTTGCATGCATACCATCTAGTAAGTGCTCAATAAGAGTTCAGCAGATACGTTTAAATGAATTGATTAGGTCTATTGGTTATAATGAGAGGAAAATGTTAAATATATCTAGAGTTTCAGTTCAAGGCCTACAAGGATGAGTTAAATATTTACTAATAGATATGTAAATATTTGCTATAATATCATTAATATGTAGAAGTTGCACAACTGGCTTTGAGGCTCTTCTAAGCAGATGTGAGACAAACTATCACAAACATAAAACAGTTGAGCCAACAATGGAATAAGAATTTGAAAATGAGTGTACAAGAAAAAGATTAATATTTTATTATTTATTATGAATTTTGCTTCACAAATTCTATTATTATGGGAGAAATCAGTTCTGGTGACAAGATTGAATTTTTTATGCATTTAAAATACTTACAATTCAACTATAATTGCGACTCTTCTACAAACAGTAAAATGCCAATATACAAACAAATATCTTAGAATGTGCACAAAAATAGTTGTTAGCCCCAAGACCCCCTTGGAAACTATCCCAGGAAGTCGTGCTGCCTGCATTTGAAAACCACCAATAGAAGTACATGGAGAGTGCATATGACATTGACTTTCTCAAAAAATAAACAAATGGGACCTAATTAAAATTAAAACCTTTTGTACAGCAAAGGAAACCATATACAGGACGAATAAACAGCCCTCAGAATGGGAGAAAATATTTTCAAGCAAAGCAACTGACAAAGGATTAATCTCCAAAATATATAAACAGCTCATGCAGCTCAATATCAAAAAAACAAACAAATCAAAAAATGGGTGGAAGACCTAAAGAGACATTTCTCCAAAGAAGACATACAGATGGCCAACAAACACATGAAAAGATGTCCAACATCACTAATTATTGGAGAAATGCAAATCAAAACTACAATAAGGTACCACCTCACACCCATCAGAATGACCATCATCAAAAAATCTACAAACAGTAAATGCTGGAGAGGGTGTGGGGAAAAGGGAACCCTCTTGCACTGTTGGTGGGAATGTGAATTGATACAGCCATTATGGAGAACAATATGGAGGTTCCTTAAAAAACTAAAAATAGAATTGCCATATGATCCAGCAATCCCACTACTGGGCATATACCCTGAGAAAACCATAATTCAAAAAGACACATGTGGGCTTCCCTGGTGGCACAGTGGTTGAGAATCTGCCTGCCAATGCAGGGGACATGGATTCAAGCCTTGGTTTGGGAAGATCCCACATGCCACGGAGCAACTAGGCCCGTGAGCCACAATTACTGAGCCTGCACGTCTGGAGCCTGTGCTCCGCAACAAGAGAGGCCACAATAGTGAGAGGCCCCTGTACCGCGATGAAAAGTGACCCCCACTTGCCACAACTAGAGAAGCTCTCGCACAGAAACGAAGACCCAACACAGCCAAACATAAATAAATAAATTTAAAAAACAAAAAGACACATGCACCTCAGTGTTCATTGCAGCACTATTTACAATAGCCAGGACATGGAAGCAACCTAAGTGTCCATCAACCGAGGAGTGGATAAAGAGGATGTGGTACCTATATACAATGGAATATTACTCAGCCACAAAAAGGAGCGGAATTGGGTCATTTGCAGAGACGTGGATGGACCTAGAGACTGTCATACAGAGTGAAGTAAGTCAGAAAGAGAAAAACAAATATCGTATATTAATGCATATATGTGAAATCTAGAAAAATATTATAGATGACCTTATTTGCAAAGCAGAAATAGAGACACAGACATAGAGAACAAACATATGGATACCAAGGGGGAAGGGGGGTAGGTGGGATGAATTGGGAGATTGAGATTGACATATATACACTATTGATACTATGTATAATAGATAACTAATGAGAACCTATTGTATAGCTCAGGGAACTCTACTCAGTGCTCTATGGTGACCTAAATGGGAAGGAAATCTAAAAAAGAGGAGATATATGTATACATATAGCTGATTCACTTTGCTGTACAGTAGAAACTAACACAACATTGTAAAGCAACTATACTCCAATAAAAATTAATTAAAAAAATAAAAAAATAGGGGAGAATGTAAGCTGCATCTGCTTCTAGGGTTTCAGGAACCTAGCCTCTGGCTGTATAAATCCTTGTATAGTTTATTCCCATTGTCTCCTTTAAATGTGCTTTCCTCATGTTATTTGTTACTTGGTGCATTCGTTTTCTATTGTTGCAGCAACAGATTACCACAAGCAGTAGCTTAAAACAGCACAAATGTATTCTCTTACAATGTTGTAGGTTTGAAGGGTCTCACCAGGTATCAGCAGGCTGTATTCCTTTCTGGAGTCTCCAAGGGAGGTTCCATTTCCTACTCACTGGGGCTCTAGACAAAATTCAGTTTCTTGTCATTGGGGGACTGAGGTCCATGTTTTCTTGCTGTCGGTAAAGTAAGGATCATTCCCAGGTTCTAGAAGCTTGACTCATGGACAATTTCCTTCATCTTCAAAGCTCTTCTTTCTCCCTCTTCCATTTTTAAGGACTCATGTGCTTAGATCGAGTCCACTTACATAATCCAGGATAATCTCATTTTAAGGCCCTTAACTTTAATCACATCTGCAAAGTCTCTGTCTCCATGTAAGTTGACACATTCACTGGTTCTGGGGATTAGAACGTAGATGTCTTTGGGAGACATGATCCTGCATATCAGACTTGAGCACCAAGGATTCTTGGTACCAAAGGCCATTCTCTATGTCCATGGTATCACGCTGCATCGCCTTCACATCTCCAATGCTTTCCATGTTTCCCTATGTTAGAAAAATGCACTTGTGTTCATATATTTTTTTTTACTTAAAGGCCAAAATTATGTGATGCCCTACTTGGCATACTCTGCAGTTTGGCATTTGCAGGTTTACTTTGGCTGCTTAGGCACAAAGAAGACATTTTTATTCATCAATGTGTTTGAGATTGTGATCTTTAAGTGGAACTGTGCAAACAACCACGAATCCTAATATCACCCTGGAAATGCAAAAAGTTGATCTTTATTTTCAGACTTTAAATTGCTTATCGGACCCTATAAAAGACAAAGTAAAGACAATAAAAACAAATGTAGGGCATTGTTATCTAAGGATGGAAAACTAGGAGGAAAGAAAATCACAACACAATTTTGTCAGCAAACATTACTCTGAAATTCATTTATGGGCTCATTTTTGAGTGATTATTTTTCCTTTCACTGCTATGTCCTATTCCCCTACACAAACCATTAATTTAGAAATATAAATAAAACTTTGGAAGCCATTCTTAAATCATCAGAGAAAAATAGGAAAAAATAAAGAAAATCAAAACTAAATCTGCTTAGATAATTACAATAGGAAACTCATGAATTAAGAACAGAGTACTGCAAACAAAAATATGGATCCTAAAGAACAGCATCATTCCAGTCTTTATTCTAGGTTGTATTTTTGATATCAGCCTGAGCAATTCTATTTCTTATCAGGTTGGCTGTGATCAGGAGATGCTCCGTAAAATGAATATTTGTCTATGCCTGCATTATGTCAAGATTTCCCAGGCTGATTTTGTATAAAATACTATTGCTCCATGCATGTACATAGGGATTACTTCTCTAAGAAATACAACTATAGGGAAACTCAATGTTTCCCCAATTTACTGAACTAAAGCACTTTTCATTTTAATAAGTAAAATGAATAGACAAGAGTTCTTGGATATATTAGAAGATAAAAATTTATTGTTTGAACAAGGGAGTGATATGATGAAAATAGAGTTTATGGTAGATTAATCTAGTAAAATGTGTGAGATAGATAGGAAGCAAGAGAGTTGATTCAAAGAAACCAGATAGGAGAACGTTGCAGTTAATATATAAGGGCTTGATTTAGGAGAGAAGACATAAAAATTAAGCATGTAGTCATGAATCTAAAAGACCCATATCCATGGTGCTCTGTTTCTGTCATTACTCAGGTTTCACTTATTTTACTCTATTAGCTATGTCAGTACTTACTAGACTCTATGATATCATTTAGAAAACTTCATCTCTTTCTCTCTCTCTCTCTCACTCTCTCCCCCCTCCCCTTCCAGGTAGAATTTGATTTTACTCATGTAAATCTCACTCAAATATGAGTACTCCCTGTATGGAGAAGAATACTGAAACCTTAAAGGGGGCTCAATTTAGAAAAAATGCTTTGACCAACTTTCCAAGTCGGCTATGATATAGAGGATAGCATGAACTGTGGTGCAGCCATACCATGTATCTGATATCCCTTTTTTTTTTTTTTTAACATCCTTATTGGAGTATAATTGATTTACAATGGTGTGTTAGTTTCTGCTTTATAACAAAGTGAATCAGCTATACATATACATATATCCCCATATCCCCTCCTTCTTGCGGCTCCCTCCCACCCTCCCTAACCCACCCTCCCTAACCCACCCCTCTAGGTGGTCACAAAGCACCAAGCTGATCTCCTTGTGCTATGCGGCTGCTTCCCACTAGCTATCTATTTTACATTTGGTAGTGTATATATGTCCATGCCACTCTCTCACTTTGTCCCAGCTTACCCTTCCCCCTCCCTGTGTCCTCAAGTCCATTCTCTATGTCTCTGTCTTTATTCCTGTCCTGCCCCTAGGTTCTTCAGATCTATCTTTTTTTTTGAGCTTCCATATATATGTGTTAGCATACGGTATTTGTTTTTCCCTTTCTGACTTACTTCACTCTGTATGACAGAGTCTAGGTCCATCCACCTCATTACAAATAACTCAAATTCGTTCCGTTTTGTGGCTGAGTAATATTCCCTTGTATATATGTGCCACATTTTCTTTAACCATTCATCTGTCGATGGACACTTAGGTTGCTTCCATGTCCTGGCTATTGTAAATAGTGCTGCAATGAGCATTGTGATACATGACTCTTTTTGAATTATGGTTTTCTCAGGGTATATGCCCAGTAGTGGGATTGCTGGGTTGTATGGTACTTCTAATTTTAGTATTTTAAAGAACCTCCATACTGTTCTCCATAGTGGCTGTATCAATTTACATTCTCACCAACAGTGCAAGAGGGTTCCCTTTTCTCCACACCCTCTCCATCATTTATTGTTTGTAGATTTTTTGATGATGGCTATTCTGACCGGTGTGAAGTGATACCTCATTGTAGTTTTCATTTGCATTTCTCTAATGATTAGTGTTGTTGAGCATCCTTTCATGGGTTTGTTGGCAATCTATATACCTTCCATGGAGAAATGTCTATTTAGGTCTTCTGACCATTTTTGGATTGGGTTGTTTGTTTTTTGATATGGAGCTGCATGAGCTGCTTGTAAATTTTGGAGATTAATCCTTTGTCATTTGCTTCATTTGGAAATACTTTCTCCCATTCTGAGGGTTGTCTTTTCATCTTGTTTATGGTTTCCTTTGCTGTGCAAAAGCTTTGAAGTTTCATTAGGTCCCATTTGTTTATTTTTATTTCCATTTCTCTAGGAGGTGAGTCAAAAAGGATCTTTCTGTGATTTATGTCATAGAGTGTTCTGCCTATGTTTTCCTCTAAGAGTTTTATAGTGTCTGGCCTTACATTTAGGTCTTTAACCCATTTTGACTTTATTTTTTTGTATGATGTTAGGGAGTGTTCTAATTTCATTCTTTTACATGTAGCTGTCCAGTTTTCCCAGCACCACTTATTGAAGAGGCTGTCTTTTCTCCATTGTGTAATCTTGCCTCCTTTATCAAAAATAAGGTGACCATATGTGTGTGGGTTAATCTCTGGGCTTTCTATGTTGTTCCATTGATCTATATTTCTGGTTTTGTGCCAGTACAATACTGTCTTGATTACTGTAGCTATGTAGTGTATTCTGAAGTCCGGGAGTCTGATTCCTCCAGCTCCGTTTTTTTTTTTTTCTCAAGATTACTTTGGCTATCGGAGTCTTTTGTGTTTCCATACAAATTGTGAAAATTTTTGTTCTAGTTTTGTGAAAAATGCCATTGGTAGTTTCATAGGGATTGCATTCAATCTGTAGATTGCTTTGGGTAGTATAGTCATTTTCACAATGTTGATTCTTCCAATCCAAGAACATGGTATATCTCTCCATCTGTTTGTATCATCTTTAATTTCTTTCATCAGTGTCTTATAGTTTTCTGCATACAGGTCTTCTATGCCCTTAGGTAGGTTTATTCCTAGGTATTTTATTCTTTTTGTTGCAATGGGACTGTTTCCTTAATTTCTCTTTCAGATTTTTCATCATTAGTGTATAGGAATGCAAGAGATTTCTGTGAATTAATTTTGTACCCTGCTACTTTACCAAATTCATTTATTAGTTCTAGTAGTTTTCTGATAGCATCTTTGGGAATGTCGTATAAATATCAACTAAGTCCATCTTATTTAATGTATCATTTAAAGCTTGTGTTTCCTTATTTATTTTCATTTTGGATGATCTGTCCATTGGTGAAAGTGGGGTGTTAAAGTCCCCAACTATGATTGTGTTACTGTCAATTTCCCCTTTTATGGCTGTTAGCATCTGCCTTATGTATTGAGGTGCTCCTATGTTAGGTGCATAAATAATTACAATTGTTATATCTTCTTCTTGGATTGATCCCTTGATCATTATATAGTGCCCTTCTTTGTCTCTTGTAATAGTCTTTTTTTTTAAAGACTATTTTGTCTGATATGTGAATTGCTACTCCAGCTTCTTTTGATTTCCATTTGCATGGAATAACTTCTTCCATCCCCTCACTTTCAGTCTGTATGTGTCCCTAGGTATGAAGTGAGTCTCTTGTAGACAGCATATATACAGGTCTTGTTTTTGTATCCATTCAGCCAGTCTATGTCTTTTGGTTGGAGCATTTAATCCATTTACATTTAAGGTTCTTATTAATATATATGTTCATATCCCCATTTTCTTAATTGTTTGGGGTTTGTTATTGTAGGTCTTTTCCATCTCTTGTGTTTCCTGCCTAGAGAAGTTCCTTTAGCATTTGTTGTAAAGCTGGATTGGTGGTGCTGAATTCTTTTAAGTTTAGCTTGTCTGTAACGGTTTTAATTTCTCCGTCGAATCTGAATGAGATCCTTGCTGGTAGAGTAATCTTGGTTGTAGGTTTTTCCATTTCATCACTTCAAATATGTCCTGCCACTCCCTTCTGGCTTGCAGAGTTTCTGCTGAAAGTTCAACTGTTAACCTTATGGGGATTCACTTGTGCGTTATTTGTTGTTTTTCCCTTGCTTCTTTTAATAGTTTTTCTTTGTATTTAATTTTTGATAGTTTGATTAATATGTGTCTTGGCGTGTTTCTCCTTGGATTTATCCTGTATGGGACTCTCTGTGCTTACTGGACTTGATTAACTATTTCCTTTCCCATATTAGGGAAGTTTTCAACTATAATCTCTTCAAATATTTTCTTACTCCCTTTCTTTTTCTATTCTTCCTCTGGGGACCCCTATAATTTGAATGCTGGTGCATTTAATGTTGTTCCAGATGTCTCTGAGACTGTCCTCAATTCTTTTCATTCTTTTTTCTTTATTCTGCTCTGCAGTAGTTTTTTTCACTATTTTATCTTCCAAGTCACTTACCCATTCTTCTGCCTCAGTTATTCTGCTATTGATTCCTTGTAGAGAATTTTTAATTTCATTTATTGTGTTGTTCATCATTTTTTGTTTGCTCTTTAGTTCTTCTAGATCCTTGTTAAACATTTCTTGTATTTTCTCCATTCTATTTCAAAGATTTTGCATCACCTTTACTATCATTACTCTGAACTCTTTTTCAGGAAGACTGCCTATTTCCTCTTCATTTGTTTGGTCTGGTGGGTTTTTACCTTGATCCTTCATCTGCTGCGTATTTCTCTGTCTTCTCATTTTGCTTAACTTACTGTGTTTGGGGTCTCCTTTTCTCAGCCTGCAGGTTCATAGTTCCCATTGTTTTTGGTGTCTGTCTCCAGTGGCTAAGGTTGGTTCAGTGGCTTGTGTAGGCTTCCTGGTGGAGGGGACTGGATCTTTTCTTTCTGTTGGGAAGGACCGAGTCCAGCGGTATGTTTTAGGGTTTCTTTGACCTTATAATGACTTTAGGCAGCCTCTCTGCTAATGGGTGGTGTTGTGTTCCTGTCTTGCTCATTGTTTGTTATAGGGTGTCCAGCACTGTTGCTTGCTGGTTGTTGAGTGGACCTGGGTCTTATCACCAAGATGGAGATCTCTGGGAGAGCTTTCACCATTTGATATTATGTGGAGCTGGTAGGTTTCTGTTGGACCAATGTCCTGAACTAGGCTCTCCCTCCTCAGAGGCACAGGCCTGACCCCTTGCCAGAGCACCAAGACCTTATCAGCCACACGGCTTGGAAGAAAAGGGAGAAAAGAAGAAAAAATTAAAATAAATAAATAAAATAAAGTTATTAAAATAAAAATAAATTATTAAAAATTAAAAAAATTAGAAAGTAATAAAATGAAAAAAAAAAAACAATGGACAGACAGAACCCTAGGACAAATGGTAAAAGCAAAGCTATACAGACAGAATCACACAAAGAGGCATACACATACACACTCACAAAAAGAGAAGAAGGAAAAAAAATCTATATATATATAAAAAAAAGGAAGAGAGCAACCAAATCAATAAACAAATCTGCTAATGATGATAAACTCTAAATACTAAACTAAGATAAACACAAAACCAGAAACAAATTAGATGCGGAAAGCAAATCCTAATTCTACAGTTGCTCCCAAATTCCACTGCCTCAATTTTGGTATGATTTATTGTCTATTCGGGTATTCCACAGATTCAGGGTACCTCAAGTTTATTGTGGAGATTTAATCCACTGCTCCTGAGGCTGCTGGGAGAGATTTCCCTTTCTCTTCTGTGTTCTCACAGCTCCCGGGGCTCAGCTTTGGATTTGGCCCCGCCTCTGCGTGTAGGTTGCCTTAGGGCAACTGTTCTTCGCTCAGACAGGACGGGGTTAAAGTAGCAGCTGATTCAGGGGCTCTGGCTCACTCAGGCCAGGTGGGGAGGGAGGGGTGTGGAGTGCGGGCGGGCCTGCGGCGGCAGAGGCCAGTGTGATGTTGCACCAGCCTGAGGCGCACCGTGTGTTCTCCCGGGGAAATTGTCCCTGGATCACGGGACGCTGGCAGTGGCGGGCTGCACAGGCTCCCGGGAGGGGAGATGTGGATAGTGCCCTGTGCTTGTACACAGGCTTCTTGGTGGCTGCAGCTGCAGCCTTAGCTGCTCATGCCTGTGTTCATGCCCGCCTCTGGTGTCCTCGCTGATAGCCGCCCGTCTCTGGAGCTCATTTAGGTGGTGCTCTGAATCCCCTCTCCTTGCACACCCGAAACAATGGTCTCTTGCCCCTTAGGCAGGTCCAGACTTTTTCCCGGAGTCCCTCCCTGCTAGCTGTGGCACACTAGCCCCCTTCAGGTTGTGTTCATGTAGCCAACCCCAGTCCTCCCCCTGGGATCTGACCTCCGAAGCCCAAGCCTCAGTTCCCAGCCCCCACCCACCACGGCGGGTGAACAGACAAGCCTCTCAGGCTGGCGAGTGCTGGTTGGCAGTGATCCTCTGTGTGAGAATCTCTCCGCTTTGCCCCCTGTACCCCTGTTGTTGTGCTCTCCTCTGTGGCTCCAAAGCTTCCCCCTCGCCCACCACCCACTGTCTCCACCAGTGAAGGGGTTTCCTGGTGTGTGGAAACTTTTCCTCCTTCACAGCTCCCTCCCAGAGGTCCGGGTCCTGTCCCTATTTTTTTTTTTTTTCTGTCCCTATTCTTTTGTCTCTGCTTTTCTTTTTTCTTTTTCCCTACCCAGGTACGTGGGGAGTTTCTTGCCTTTTGGGAAGTCTGAGATCTTCTACCAGCATTCAGTATGTGTTCTGTAGGAGCTGTTCCACATGCAGATGTATTTCTGATGTATTTGTGGGGAGGAAGGTGATCTTCAAGTCTTACTCCTCCACCATCTTGAAGGTCTCTCTGATATCCCTTTTATGAACTGATTTCTCTTGGTAAGTCTTTAGTTTCTGAATCTCAGCTGCTTTCCTTTACAAAGGGTTTTGAAAGTCCTCCAGAGAAGTCTTGATTTTATGCTGAACAAAATAAGGATTCATGAAGACCGTGGGGCAGAAAATTTCTCTTCTCTTCTTTTCTCTCTACATTTTCTCTCTTTATTATTCTAAGAAAACACCAAGACAACATGCTTTTGTATTTTTTATTTTCCTTTGGTCTCTTGTTCAAATAGACTATTTTTTCTATCATCAAGCATCTGTGGAATGGACAACTCATTAATTTTCAGCTTGAATCAAGAAGTATAAGATTGGCTATAAAATAAAAATTCTGCTGCAGTTTTGGCTGTCTCTAGTCAAAGCTGCTTCTAATTCAAGCTATTATTGAAGCAAGGATTGAAAACAATGAGAATCAATATTGGTCCACTGATATTTTGTTTGGCATAAATATATGTATTTTAATTTTTATATGAATATATTTAAACAAAACATAAGCTTTCTATTTTACCATAGTCCTCACCATTCCCTATCGTTTAGCTGCAATCATGGAATTGCTCTAATCACTGAATTTGTTTGTGTGGCCACTGAAGACATATGAATACCAGTAAAGGCTGGTAAAGGCTCAAGTGATTTTCCATCTTCTTTACATTTAAATTCCTTTAAAATCAACTTATTGGACACAAAATAGTTTTTAAAAAAAACATGGTGCTAGACACACAGAAGAATATAATGAGGATAAAACTTGAGGTCCTGCCTTAAAAAATACTATCTTATAGAACAATACTAAGCTGTTTTTTAAACATTGCTATTTTGTGGCTTAAAGTGAAGTCTGCTTAGAGTAGAGAAATGGCTTTGAAACTGTACTTTGACACTTATTACCTGAGTGATCTTAGTCAATCACAACTTTACTTAAACTTCACAAGTAATGTTGAAAGTTTCATTCATTATGCAACAAATATTTAATAAGCAGTTAAAGCGCTGAGCAGAAGGAAATGTGAGACTGAAGGGGAAACATGGGCCAGTGCTGAAGGAGCCTGTTGGCCCTGGAAAGCATCACACCTCACAAATGGAAGCTGCAGGATTTGAGAGCCATAACGAAGTACCAGAGCCCTGGGAGAGGACATAATCATTCTGGGAATCTGTGAGGAGGAGCAAACAGTAAGGGATAAAAACACTAAGGAGTGGGCAGTGGTGGGAAAGATTTCCAAAAAAATTGAGGAACAACTAGAGTTGTAAAAGCCAGAAGACAGCGGTCATAGGAAAACGGAGGAAGAGAAAACTACAAAGGAAGTGTTTGTCCATATAAATGCTCCCCAGAGGTCAGACAAAAGAGAACAGAAAGCTATCTCCTTACTGAGAACAGAGTGATGGTATGAGATCCTAATAACACAAAATGAGCATAGAATTGAGGTAAAGACAACAAAAATGTAGAAAATCTCACAAAAATCCAATAAGTAAAAGGGAGAAAGGTGAAAAGCTTTAGCAAACAATGTGGGCTTATAAAAGGTTTACCCTTCTTAATGGAAGAGATTACTTGTATTGGAAAAACACGCTGATTTCCTCCCCTACTCTCACGCTCACAATACTTCTGACACCAGATGTATGGGTTTCCTACACCAAGCTAACTGCCTGCAGTTAGTGTGGACCAGGTTAAGGACTCAGTCTCACAAGACTGCCCACCACTTCAGATGTCAACCTCAAGCAGTAGGTCCCCAGGTTACCTACAGCTTGTCTCTAAGTTGGCTACAAATCAGAGGTTCCCATAATGCACTCTTTGATTCTACCATTTTCTAGAACAGTGCAGAGAACTCAGGAAAACAGGTTTACTGGTTTATTATATAATAATCAGTATGATGAAGGGTACAGTTGACAACCAGATGAAGAGGGCAAGGTCTGGAAATGTCCCAAATGCAGGAGCATCTGTCCTTGTGGAGTTGGGGTGGGCCATCCTTCTAACACGTAGATGTATGTCCACCCATCTGGCAGCTCTCCAAACCCTGTACTGTGGGAATTTTTATGGAGGCTTCATCATTAACTCAGTTTCTAGCTCCTCTCCCCTTCCCGGAGAATGAGGGCTGTGGTAGAAATTTCCAACCTTCTAATCATAGCTTTGTCTTTCTGGTAACTAGCCCCCACCCTGAAGCTGTACTGGATTCTACCAAGATTCATGTCATTAGAATAAAAGGCAATCCTATCACTTAGGAAATGACAAGAGTTTTAGGAGCCCTGTGTTAGGAACTGGGGTCAAAGACCAAATATTAGAAATTCTAAAAGGGTCAATAAAAAGTGTAGAAGAAGTAATTAAGTGAGAAATCCAGAGGCATAGGAAATAATGAGAGTTATATATCCTGTTTCTTTTTTTTTCTTTTATCCAAAGGAGACTGGATATAAAAGGAGAGCCCACCTTACTTGAGCAAAGGTGGTCCAATAGATTCAGATATTACAGGAAGAGCCATGTTGCCCTCACTGATGTGCAGTCATCCTGCCCCTGGGCAGTGGGGTCTGCTAATGATCTCCTCATTCTGATAAGTAATTTCTCCATCAATAAAGATGGAGAAATTACAGTGATAGACACTGTCTTCATCAATGAAGATAGACAGAGGAGATACATATTCAGAAAAATTCTGTATATTTATTTGTAAATGGGAAAGGGCAATTTTGATAACTATTAGAAGTAGAAATGTGAACTCGTTTTTCTGTTTTGTGATGCATGTAAAATTCGAATAAGGAAGGTGTCCCACTGGTCACCTGTTTGCTGTCAGATCCACTCCTCATCCTTCCCCTGCTCATATTTATATCATAGGGAACAATATTTCAGGCTCTCCCAATAACTGGTTTATATTATGTTCAACTCATGGGAAGCACTGGTGGAAGATCGGAAGGCAGAGAGACAAGTCAGGGTGCTGCTGCTTCCTTGCTGTCTTCATCTTCTTTCTCTCTCCCTCCCCCGATTCCTATCTGCCATAGGTGACATCCCCAGCAACCGACACTTTTCTTCTATGGCTAGAGGTCTGCTAGAGAGTCCCTCCCATGGTGTCCACACATTCTACCAGGTAGACTCAGATCTTGGGCTCTCTTACACTACCTCCTATTTTTGACTCCCCAGCCCTGTAGATACAGACACTTTCTGGCATGGCTGATCTCTAGGTTGCCTCTCCCCATTTCCTTTGATTGTTCGTTACTTGTAGAACCAATTATTTGTATTGAATTTTCTCTGTTTATAATATCTAGGGTATTTCCTGATTTTTCTCATTATATTCTAACTGACAAAAAGGCTAAATCAATTTAAGGTGTACTGATGGACTGATGGAAATAGACAGACTGGATTGAGAAATAGCAGTCCAGTGTTCTACAGTGAACAGACCACACTTAGATTCTTTGCTTTAGCTCATTTGAAGAAATATATCTCTAAACAGTGTGTCCAGAGACAATTATGGGATTGACTCTGATAATGAGGGATATAGAAACCTCTCTACATGAGACAAAATAAAAGGACTTAGGGGTGTAGATATAAGAATCATCTTGACTATTGAATGCTTGGTCACACTGAAGAAAAAACAGATACATTTTACACTGTTTTATGGTGAGAAATGAGGAGGATCAGATTATGAAGAATTTTCCAATAAATAAAAATGAATGGCCTGCCTCATGAAGTTTGTGTTGTTAGTCATTGAAAATGGCCAAGCAAAGACTGTAAGGCCATTTTCAAGAGAGTCCTGTACTAGTGCAGGGCTGTACTGGATGATACATAAAATCTTTTCCAAAGTGAAAATACATAGCATGCAACACCAAAGGCACAATCCATGAAAGAAATAATTGTTAAACAATTAAAAACTTCTGTGAGAAAGACAATGTCAAGAGAATGAGAAGTCACAGATTGGAAGAAAATATTTGCCAAAGACATATCTGATAAAGGACTTTATCCAAAATAAACAAGGAACTCTCAAAACTTAACAATAAGAAAATGAATGGCCTGATTTAAAATGGGCCAAAGACCTTATCAGACGCCTCACCAAAAGATATTCAGATCACAGATAAACATATGAAAAAGTGCTCCACATCATATGTCATCAGGAGAATGCAAATTAGACCAAAAATGAGATATTATTACATACCTATTACAATGACCAAGATCCCAAACACTGACAACATCAAATGCTAATGAGGATGTGGAGCAACAGGAACTCTTTCTCATTGCTGGTAGGAATGGAAAATGGCACAACCACTTTGGAAGAGAGTTTGGTAATTTCTTAGAAAACTAAACATACTCTTACCATATCAATCATACTTCTTGGTATCTACCCAAAGGAGTTAAAAACATATGTTCACAAAATACCTACACATAGATATTTATAGCAGCTTATTCAGAATGGCCAAAACTTGAAAGCGGCAAAGATGTCCTTCAGTAGGTTAATGGATAAATAAACTGTGGTACATCCAGACGATGGAATATTATTCAGCACTGAAAAGAAATGAGCTATATAGCCATGAAAAGACATGGAGGAAAATTAAATGCATATTACAAAGTGAAAAAAGCCAATCTGAAAAGGCTACATACTGTATAATTTCAACTATATGACATTCTGGAAAAGGCAAAATTATGGAGACAGTAAAAAGATCAATGGTTGCCAGGGATTGGGAGCATATGGTTTAACCAGGTCTCTGCAACCAGATCAACTATAGTAGCAGAATGAGAACACAGTACCTCTGAATCAGGAAGGTCTAAAATTTCCTCATTTTAAAGACACCTAGTTAAGCCAATAAAATTCAAGTCCACACATTTCTGAAGCTTCTCACAGTTAGCAATTTACATTTGCAAGAAGACTCAGATATGGCTCATTTTACATCATGTTCCTCTCAAAATAAGCTCTGTTGATTTGTGGTGTGTTATTTGAGTGGAAATTATCAAGAAGACTGCTATTTCAATAGGATTGATACTTGCCCATCTGGGAAGATCCATATCACAACAGTTCGCTGATAGACATATTTTGATATAAAACCTAAATCTTGTTTTACCTCTAAAGATTTTTTTCACCTCGCTTTTTCCTTGATTTTTATCTCAAGTATTTTGAAAATGTTCCAATTTTGAGATCAATCCAATTGCAGAGAACTCTAGCATAAAATGAAGAAAGACACATGAAAAGCTTAGCATTAACCATATAGAATACATTCATGCTACATTTAAAAGGCAGTCAGGGAAAACATGCTTACATACCTAAGATATACAGTCTAACATGTGTGACATTCTATCTGATAAAGAAATAAATATTTCATTTATCTATGCTGGTCAACTAATTACATATTTGCTTTTTTTTTTTTTTTTTTGGCCATACTGCCTGGCATGTGGGATCTTAGTTCCCTGACCAGGGATCGAACCCGTGCCCCCTGCAGTGGAAGCACAGAGTCCTAACCACTGAACCACCAGGGAATTCCCTTACATATTTGCTTTTAACAATAACGAGAATTTAATTGTCATCTAATTGCTATATTTCCCATGTTGAAACAACAAAAAAAATTCTTACGTATCAATAGCAATAAACATAGCTATTTATATCTATTTTTCTTGATACCTTTATTATAAATGTCTTTCTTCTTTGGGCCAACCCAAAAATAAAAATAAAGTATTTCTATATATAACATAATAACACTGCATGATAAAAACCCCTCAGAATTTGGTGGCTTAGGATAATAAGCCTTTACTTAGCTTACAAGCCTTCATGTCAGCATCAAGCTAAACTTCGGGGCTGGTCTCGTCTGGGCTTTACTCACACTTCTGATGGTTATCTGGCTATAGTCACAGTAGTGACTAGGCTATTTGTCTTTCATCATTCAGCAACCTAGCCTGAGAGTATTCTAATGGTGAAAGCTGAGAAGAAGAGAGAAAATAGAAATCTGCAAGTGTTTTTCCAAGACTATCTTGCCTGAAGGCTGCCACCAGCCCATTGATCAAGGAAGTCACATGGCCAACCTCAGAGTCACTGTTGAGGGTACAAGCAATTCGTACTTGCTTAAATTAGGGCCATAATTCCACATAAAACAAATAAAGAAAATGTTCCTAAGTGCACAGTTTATGCAATTATACATGTGTAATAACCAATGTAATAAAGGCATAGATGTATCCTCTTGTGCTAAATGTTTTTATTTAGCAATATATTAAAAACTTAGATGCCATCTATTTACAATATTTTCCTTGACAGAAACCTTAAAATATTTCGTATCTACCATTTGCCGATGAGCTTTGTTATTTACATTTACTCAACTTGATTTCTTTATTGTAAAAGTCTTTTCACTTTCAGCTCAATGAATAAAAATGCAAACCCCTTACTGGTGTGCTATTGGTTTTGCTGGAGAGCTTCTATCCTTGAATCAAGGTGCTGACTGTTTATTTCCATGAGTCAAAAAGAAAAATTTAGACAGATCAAGTTGTCTACTGTTCATGATTGGATCTTTGGCAAACATAAGGCAACAATTTAAATATGGCTATGGAAATGGTTACTGATGTTACATATAGAATTATTCAACATCAACTTATGCGAAATTTCTGTTCTTTCTCTACCTCCTGCCTCTCAGGAATAAGACTGATGACCATTAAGTAGCCATCTCTGAATTAGTAGTCATAAGCCCCTCCCCCTTTACCAAATAAGTTTTTTAAAATAAGTTTTTGATAATTTAAGAATAAGCAATCCAAGTAACTTCTGTTTTCTGTTAAGTCATAATTTTATTAAGGATTCCCATAAACCAGTACCTCCTCAAACTTCTGAAGCAATTGAATAGGTTATATTACAAAAAATAGGCAAATACTATTAAAAGACTTTTTTTTTCCACCTTCAAAATGGCTCTTTAGAGAAGATGCTACAGTAGTAAATAGAAACCAAAAAACTATTTCATGTGAAATTTCCCTTTTGCTTTATTTCCCTGCATTCAAAAGAACACTCATACATTGGCATGACTATCACTTGTCTCATTACAAATAAGTATTCAAACAAATGAGCACATTTTAAAACAACAAAGAGTGTACAAAAGTTCAGTCTTCTGGAAAATGTTTGAAAGATATTGTGGATTTTTCCATTTACAGAAGCCTTATTGTTATTTTCCTTTCCGCGTCTCTGTTCATTTGAAGGACTTCCCAACAATTCAGTGAATAAAGGTGCCAAAATGTTGCTACTAATAGTTCTCAAGAATCTTCTTCCTTTGCTTTTAAATAAAAGACCTTCAATACATAGAAAAGTACTCAGTTTCATGTGGACCTGGATTTGGATTTTTAACTACAAATCCTTAGTTTTGGTGAACATATTTTGTGGAAATATGGTGCACTGGCAGTTAGGGGACTTGAAGTGTAGGAGAGATACAAAGCAGGGTTTAGTTTGTACTCTCAGATCAGTTAAACCCAGGAAGCTAGGATCAGTTCAACCTGGGTCTCACAAAGATTGCTATGAAAACTTAGCAACTTCTCTAAGCCCTAGTTTTCTTATCTGCTTATAATTTTTATAACCATAACTATGACATAAATGTCCCAAGGAAGCTTACTTACTAAAAAAGGAAAGAAGGAAGGAAGGAAGGGAGAGTGGGAGGGAAAGAAAGAAAGAAAGAAAGAAAGAAAGAAAGAAAGAAAGAAAGAAAGAAAGAAAGAAAGAGAAAGAAAGAGAAAGGGAAAAAAGAAAGCAAAAAGGGGGAAAGAAAGTCTAGAAAATCATCCAGTAAAGGACAGTATTTTGTGACACAAATTCCCCGCCTCTCTCCGTAAATGTGGATTTTTGCGTTTTGATTTTCCCTGAAAGGAGGCTCACCTATATTTCTAGAATAAACAACCACAGAACTTCCTTAGTTTCAGGGCTGAAAATATGAAAGTGACAATGTTTTTGTCCCACTGGCACAGATGCTTTAAGCTTTAAAAGAACCTCCTACTTTTTAGTCCCTCTCTCCATATTCTTGCCAAGCTCTCTGGAAATCTGAGTTCTGGACACCCTCCAATACCACATCTCATCCATATGCCTGCCCCAGAGGAAGACATTCTGCAGGCTCTTTCCTTCACTCTATGAATGATTCATGTGTTAAGATCTTAAATACTAGCTGAACCAAGGACCTAATGACTTGAAAACCTGATCTGACGTCAAGGAAATGCGCTGTTTTAGGGACATGCTTCTAAGGCTGGTTGTTGATCCCTGCTCAGCCCAGGATCAGAAAGCCCTGTATTAGGCAAGCAGAGGGCATGAAATTTTTTTCTTGAGACACATTTCTGATGAGCACGTCAACTCTGATATCAAAGTGGGGGAGTGGGCTTTTGCTGACAACAATGTATTTAAGTTTATACTAGGAAAACTAAGTGGAAAGTTAATTATTTTCCTCCAAGACAAATAAGTCGTACTGAAAAGTCACTTTCACAACGTTTTACAGCAAGATTAAAAATTAAAATGCATCCGGGGAGAGGTTGATAACTGAAATGAGTGGACAAGTAAGAATGATCCAGCGAGAGTGTATGTCCAGTCAAAAGGAGGCTGCCATATTTAGCAGCAGGTCAATGGTTTTCACTGAACACATGGAACCAGAGTTGTCAGAACTTCCAGAACCTGAATAGAAGCCAGTCCTCTTTATTCTTACTTGAAATCTCCCAATTTTAAATGTTGGCTATTAATTGAAACAAATGTGAAGACTGTAGAAGCCAACCATACACATGTGTAGGGCAGATTTAGCCTGTGCTGCTAAGTTTGCAGCCTTTGACCTACAGCTTACTTCCTATTATTTCACTTAAAGGTGTTTTAAATATTTTGGAGAAAAATAAAATGCAGCTCAGATTCTTTAAATACTCAGTAAAACTCTGTTGCAAGACTATAAAATGGTGAGAAAATATTTTACTTCGTAGAACAGGGAAAGAATATAGATGGTTGTGAGTTAATATCTTGGTTCCATCTGCTAGCTGTGGGAATGAGAGGATGTGACCTACACTCTCTAACCTTCAGTTTGTGAAATGTTGATAATAATATTCACTTCATGCCATTGCTGTAAGAAGAAAATGTGCCGTTTACATGAATTTCACAGTTGTACAGTGCCTAGAACATAGTAAGAACTTAGTAAGTGCTACCTATTCTTATTTGTACAATTTTCATAATCATTTTGATGATAAACCTATACAGGTTATTTAGAAAACTAATTATATTAGCTTATATGTATTGAGCCCTTACCAAATAGCAGGCACAGTTCTAATTCTAATACTTTTAATCATTAAAGCAATCCTATAAAGTAGGTTCTTTTTTTTTTTTTGCGGTACGCGGGGCTCTCACTGCTGTGGCCTCTCCCGTTGCAGAGCACAGGCTCCGGATGCGCAGGCTCAGCGGCCATGGCTCACGGGCCCAGCCGCTCCGCGGCATGTGGGATCTTCCGGAACCGGGACAGGAACCCATGTCCCCCGCATCGGCAGGCGGACTCCCAACCACTGCGCCACCAGGGAAGCCCAGGTTCTATTTTTAACTCCACTTCATACATAAGGAAACAGGCCCAATATGACATTAACATACTCAAGATTTCACAAATAATAAAGTGATGGGTGAAGGCAGGGCAGGATTTAAACAAAGGTGCCTGCCACCAGCATCTGAAGTCTTTTCCATTACACTAAATTTAAAAGTATGCTACACTCAAATTAATCTTTGAAATTGTTCCAAGCTATCAAGGTCTTGGAATTGGGAAAGGTATTTGAAGAAAGAGGAGACACACTCCTTTCTGACTGCAGAAGACCACCCCAAGCAATTCAGTGTAAATGTTTCTTTTTTAAACTTGGAAGAAAAATCCAGATTTACTCTGAACAGTGCATGATAACCCCTGGAAGTAAGATAAATATCTCTCCTTTTTATGCATTTAGATGACTCTAAATCTCTTGCCTTCATGTAAATTGAATCATTCTTTATATGAGTAATTTGTAATCAGTTAATAGAATTCTTTGATAATAGTTATGCATAATTAGTTTTATTTAGAAAAAGCACAGGAGCCTGCAAAAAGCATACATTATATATTTATTAAAGGCAGAAAACATGTCTCTTCCACTTAAATCCACAACATTTATCATTTTGAAAACTTCAGGTTTTCAAAACCTAACCAGCTTCCACTTCCTCTGTTTTTTCTTTCCGTCAGGAACTCAATTTTGTTCAGCTTCCCACCACTTCCTGTCATGAAAGGGAAGATGAGTTTATTCCCAGCTCCAGAGATGGAGTCTGGTTAATCCATAAATGGATTTCTCCTACAGTTTCCTACTGTTTAGACATAGGCACATGACCTGAGTGGGCCCAATCAGACTAAAGGGAAAGACTTGCATTCTGTGCTTCATGTGAAAGATTTGTCTCTCTGGCTCCAGCTTGCTGGGAGCAAGGCTTTGGAGGGTCAGTTGACACAGGGAACCAATTTCCCCTTTGCAACCACAAGGAGAACCAGACTCAAGATAAGTCCACTGCTTAAGACAGCAGAACAGGTCAGGAAGAACTGAAGTTTTTCATGAAATTATTGATTCACTTAGAGTCCACCAATAGCCTTACTTTTTAATTTTGTGTGATAATAAATCACCTTATTATTATCAGAGGTTTTTGTTACTTACAGTGAAAATCATTCTACCTGATAAACCACAGTTTTCATATACTATATGATTAATAAATATTTTAAATCATTCAATATATTTGATTCAATATATTAACTCTGCGTATGGGAAACTGAAGAATTCAGATTCTGTGGCTACGACTCAGTAACCACCATCTTTCTTGTGGTCATATGTAGTCACAGAATCTAAAGGGAGCTTAAACAGCCTCTGCAAAGTTAGGTTACTAACTTTTAGCCTTAGCCAGTGCCAGGAATTTTCTCTCCATTCAAAGTGATGTGCCCAGAATTGTAGCTGATACCTGATTTCCTTGGAAGTAAAAATATTTATTTCTGTTAATTAGTAAGTTCCATGAGGTCAGAAATCACATTTGTGAATATTTGTCAAATGTAATTAATGCTTTCTCTTTTGCATTCAAATGAGATTAGAAATCAAATACATTTTCTTAGTTTCATGCAAAATAAAGAGATATCAAACCAAAAATTTTATTAATAATTATCTTTTAGCTTAATCTGTCATTCTCAGCTTTAGTAGACAGCAAAATTATCTCTGGAGCTTTTAAAGAATATCTATGCCTTCCCCCATTCCCAGAAATTTATTTTTGGTTGGTCTGAGTTGGGACTTAAATATAAGAAATTGGTTAAAGTTTCCAGGTGATTTTAATTGCAGCCCAGGTTGTAAGGTAGTAGTTTAAATTACCTAAGTAGAAGTGTCAAAGCTATATTGCTCTTGCTTTTTCAGATGAAACTTCAGCAGTATCTCCATGTAAGTATAATATATTTCTACTCTCTGTATTTTTCAAAAGTCTCAAATAATTCCTGGCATAAACACATCATTTTCAAACAATTAGTTATAGCATCTGAGATACTGAATGATTATTTAAACATCAAAGGTTTTCTTTTTTCAGTTTTGAAAGTGTAGAAGAAATCCAGAGGAAATTTCATGAAGATTTTCTTGTCTACAACTATGTGAGTCGTAAAAGAAATGCTTTGCTCACATTCCTGAAAAAAATTCAGAAAAACACTTTCAATGTACATAAATGACTCAAGGAAGCTGAAGTGCAGATTGACCTTTGAGATCACGTCTTCCAGTATTTCTCAAAGTGTGGTCTTCAGCCCACCTGTATCAGGTGCTTATTAAAATACAGATTCTGGGGCCCCATCCCTGATCTACTGCATCAGAGTCTCCAGGACTGGAGCCTAAGAACGACAGTTCAAATGAGACCACATATGATTCTAATGTACACTGATGAACTATAAACTTTGAGAATCATAAATAATGCCATCCAGTCAGATTCACTGTTCAAGAAATTCTTGAAATCTTTCTTTTTTTTTAAACAGAACCCCTTTTGACCCATTGAGACTCTTACATTTGATTAGGGGGAAAAAATCCCTTAATCTCCCCATAACCTTTGATGCTAGCTTGGCAGGAATTCAGATTACCTACTCTTGGTGATATCCTCTATATTTAACCACATTTACTACAATATAAGAGCACTACACAAATATTTTTAGATTAGTACCCCAGGAAGGCAGTCACTTCAGAAAGAGAAGACACACAAATGTTCAGATCCTAAAGGTTTACATTTGTCTCTTCAAAATGTATAATATACACATAGGCTTTAAAAAAGCATTAAAAACTTATCAAAGTCCTTACCATGATAAAATAAACTCTTCCAAAATAAGCATTAACATTGACACTTTTCAACTTATTTTTTTTATTGGAGTATAATTGCTTTACAATGTTATGTTAGTTTCTGCTGTACAACAAAGTGAATCAGTTGTATGTATACATATATCCCCTCCCTCTTGTACCTCCCTCCCACCCACCCCCACCATCCCACCCATCTGGGTCATCACAGAGCACCCAACTGAGCTCCCTGTGCTGCTACACTCAGCCATAAAAAGCAACAAAATTGGGTCATTTGTAGAGATGTGGATGGACCTAGAGTCTGTCATACAAAGTGAAGTAAGTCAGAAAGAGAAAAACAAATATCATATATTAACACATATATGTGGAATCTAGAAAAATGGTACAGATGGACCTATTTGCAGGGCAAGAATAGAGACTTTTCAACTTATAAAGCACCGTATAAGTCATTCCACAACACCCAAGAAGTAGATGCTAGTTTTCGATTGGTGACATGACTTGTCTCAAGCCATGTAGCCAGTGTGTAGCAGAGGTGGAGACCTACAAGTTCGTGTTTCCTAATGGCTACCATCTCAAAAGTATTTTCTCTAATCTTTTGCCCAGCTGCCAAGGGATCCATTCTGTTCCCGCTCTGAGAGCTTGCCCTGTCTGCAGTACCATGTAAATGAATTTTTCTCTTTATGGATTTCTCAAAAGCAATAATCACACCTCCCTATCATTTGAAAAAGAAGAGATTTACAACTTTTCATCAAAGGACACTTATTACAACAGGATGCTTCCTGTATAGCAAAGATATAAGGGTTCATCTCTGGACCCAGTAGATCATTGGTGACCTCCCTAAGCATTCGCTCTTTTCTGTCACTACCTCATCACCAAAGACCAACTTTTGACCCCAATTATCAGGAACTCCTTACCATACAATTGCACAGTTGGGCTGTTGCACCCTACATAAGACATCATTAGCCAAGAGGGCACCACAGCAGTGGGAAACCTAGCCCAGGCTCCTCTCAGCCAGCCTTGAGTCAAACTAAGACACAAACATCGTTTTGTAATTGGTACACCCAGAGAGGGGCATCTTTTCAAAATTTGTCCGCCAGGGGGAAGCACCTTCTCCTGAGTTGCGTTAGAACACTGTGAAGACCCAGCCTATGTGCATCCCAGGGTGTGGGATGGGAGAAGGCTGGTGCTTTATAAGGTTAAATTTCATTTTCTTTTGTTTTCTAGGGACAGTTCTATAGTTTGTGGAGAACTGAAATCTGCAATCAAAGAAACATTCAGTTCCTCATTTATTGCCCAGTCCAAACTCCTGATGGAATTGCTCCTTCATTCACTAAATTTCATATTAAAGATAATGAAATCAGCCTTTACCCAACTTCAGGCAGCCATAAAACTGGGATTTGCAGCTACCACTGCAAAGTTGGTGAATGTCATAAGAGCCATGGATGAAAACAGGAATAAAAAAAAAAAATCTATGTAATAATAGGAAGTTCCAGGTTTCAGTGTCCTCAGACCTTAGTGTTGCATAAGACTCACCTGGGCAACTTGTGAAAATTCTGATTCCCAGTTCCACTCCAGCTGTCCTGATTTGGATCTGGGGTAGGGCCAGCTCCATCTCCATGATTCTACGAAGGGTAGGGCTTAGGGGAGGCCATCTGGTTGGAAGAGGAAGCTGGGAGTTTTGCCACGAGGCTATGTTTGCAAAGCAAGCGCACTCTTTTTAACTTAGTGTGTATGTTACAGAGCAATATCGATATTAAAGTTTCCTAAATACACTTCTATTCACACTTTACATAAGAATGATTAAATTGGCCATATTAAAAAAATATTTTTATTTGAGAATAGAGGGAGCTGAAGGAGATCACAGTGGCTACAGCCCTTGGCACTAACAATGAATGGAGCCCAGGCATCTGCCTTTCCAGGTATCGCCATAGAATAACCTTGTTTATTAATTTATTCATTCAACAAAATATTTACTGAGTTACCCATATGTGCCAGGCATTTTACTAGGTAAGTTATTGGGATATAGTGATAAAATTAATTAATAATAATAATAATAAAAACTACAAAAAGTACTTCCTTATGGATTACATTTTAGTCAGGGAAAGTAGGCAATAAACAATAAACATAGAATATCAGAGAATCGTACAGTATGTTAAAAGATGTTTCTCATCTTTGAGAAACATGGTCTTAGGAAGCAACACATTCCTTAGTGAGATACACCCCAATATATATATATTTAGATCGTTACTAGAGCATTTCCCTAGGAGGCCAAGTTACTAGAACTAGAGGCAAACTAGATGCACCTCCCTAGGCTTCAAAATGACAAATGCTAAGCTTGTGTGGTTCTGGAGGGGGCATGTGTATGTATGCATACAGGTATAAATTTAAACACCTTGTGGACAACTATCAAATCTTACCTATAGCTCTTTAGACTATATATCTTATCCCCTTTGCCCCATACAGTGCTGGCTTTCCAAGGAGTTAAGCAAGCCTTGTGGAACCTTTGAACTGCGAATTGAAGCAGTTCCATGCCTAAATATTTATGCAGTTAACGAACACACAAATTGATATAAGTATAAAACAGGTCGATAATTCCTTTTCCTACATGGGAAAATGTACAATTCATTTAGAAAGCTAAGGAGAAATAAAACGACTTTATACTAATTCCCTTAATTTAATCAGACCAAATGTCAGGACAATGTCATTTAAAACCCTTTAATGATTTTAAAACAAATGGTTCCCGTAGCAGGAAAATAGTTAAACTAACATTGCTAAAATTAATTTAATTTCTTTGGAATTGAAATATTAAATGAACCCATTCTATCCCATTTACTTTTCAGATAGTGTTGGAAAATACCTGAGGACCTCCCAGCAAAATTCTAACAGTATCCTTTGGTCTGTTCATCCGTTCAGTGGAACTGTAATTGTATGGGAATTTAGTCGTTAAGTCGATTCTATTTTGTACATAGAAAAGAGTCTATTATCACTATATATGTCTCTCTACAACCTTCCTTTGTGAAGATTCCAGTCTCGATTTATCAACAGCAGAAACTTACTTAGCATGGTTGTGTATTCTATATATATTTTTTCCAACGTTAATGTGAGTCATCATAGCATATCTCCTCAACCATATGTGCTAGAGCTAAGGACAGACAGTTATTTTAATATTCCTGGCCTAGAATCCTTCTCACAACAAACACATTTGATGCTCATACATGGTCCCTTTCTTGCCGACACTCACGCCTGTCAAAATGGCATGGTGCCTACTCAACATATGGACTGCTAGCTTTTCTCACTGGGGCACAGTTGCCAAAGAAAGATGGGTTAAGCTGGGCACCCCGCGCAGCAAAGCAGGTGACAGCTCTCCCGTCCTCCATCATGTAGCTGCAACTGCTCTAGCCACATGCCACTCTCTAACCTCTCTTTCACGGGGAAAAGAAAAGGAGAGAGAGCTGGAGCAGTATCCCCTTTTACATTCAGACAGTTTCGGCTTACTGCCATTGATCTCACTACCTTTTATTCAAAGTGAGGAGGAATCTATCCTCTGCCAAAAACACACTAAAATTTCAAAATCATTTGGAAGCACAAAGTTGTAAGAAAAGTTGATAGCAGCAAAGGCACTAAGTAGATGTGTGTGCATGCATGCAAACTCACCCACACGTACACACACACACACACACACACGCACGCACGCACACACACACACAGGAAATCTGTGTGCTTTCCTCCCGCTGCTTTTCATTTTCCACCTAGCATAGACCAGAGCTGGGCAGCGACAGCAGCACTAAGTTATTAAAGAAAGAACTTAGTGATTGTTTAAGTCTTGCACAAATAGAGCCTATCTAATTACGCTAATCCAATGAATCATTTCCTCCTTAACAAGACTACATCCTGTTTGGTTTGCAACTTTTATTTTAAAATTTCCAAATCAATTTTTATTTGTCCAAAATGAGTTTGTCTTGGCAGTAACAGAAAAGTATCAAGTTTCCCCAAACAAAGCCTTTTCCTTCATGTGCCTTTGTCATTCTACAGGAAACCCAAATAAGGTATCTGATCTAAGTCAGACTTCTGAGGCCAGAGACCACAGGAACTTTTACCAAACAATTTTACAAAACAAGTCCATCTGAACTTAAAGATATCTGATTTAAATTGATGGCCATGGATTAGCCAATTAATAATCTTTAATGACTACTCTGTACCAGACACCTTTACAGGAATTATTTCATTTGATCATGCCCCCATCCCTGCAATGTAGGAGTCACCATTATTTCCATTTTAGAGATGTGTAGAAATCTGATCGATACTCTCTGCATGGATGCCGTTTGGCACTGTTCTCTAATAAAACTAGCTAACATTCATTAAAGTCTTACTGTGCACCGTTCTAAAAACCTTATGCAAATCAGCTCATCTACAAAGTTATGAGGTAATCCCTATCAATATCCATAATTTATAAATGAGGAAAATAAAGCACTAAGGAGTTAACTGATTTATCCAAGGTCACAGCTAATAAATGGTGATGCCAGAATTCGGCTAGTATTACTCTGGAATTATCATTCTTAACCACTGCTCTAACTGTGTTGGGTGATACTAATATACATTCCTGACCATTCTTTAGTCTTGTGCCTTGTTAATATTTTAAGGTGTAAGACTCATGTTTCCTTTCTTTAAAGCACTGTTTTCGTCTTGCTTCTCCTCTGATCAGAGTCTCCTCCGGCTCTGTATTTCCAAAAGAATAAAATCCAGATTGTCATCTTGGCATTCACTGGACTCCAAATATACTCTGGCTTCTGTCAAACCCTCCGAGTGGAATTTTCCAATTTGGCCATGTATGCTCTATTCTTGACCATTTTACACATTTACTCATGTGCTTTGTTATGTTTCATTTCCTAATCCAAGATATCCCTGCCATTTCTCTTGATCCATGCAAAACCTACCCTTCAAACCCATTCAAGTTCACTTCCACCCTGAGTACCTCCTCTGTCCCTTCAACACATAGTGATTTCTCCAACCACTAATTGTCTGCAGTACTGGTCAATGGACCACTTGTCCAGAATGCTTAGCCACAATGTCATCACAAGGCTTGTTCCAAATATTCATCATGTACCATGTAGTATTTTCAGGTGTATAT
This sequence comes from Delphinapterus leucas, assembly GCF_059928025.1. Classification (NCBI taxonomy): domain Eukaryota; kingdom Metazoa; phylum Chordata; class Mammalia; order Artiodactyla; family Monodontidae; genus Delphinapterus; species Delphinapterus leucas. The sequence continues at coordinate 74,231,644 of NC_143136.1, read as the reverse complement.
GTGCAATCTCCCCAATTAGTGTAAGAACTTTTTGAGGAGATGGCTCATGTCTTGTATCTTGATGGTATGTTACAATACCTGCCATATCTCTTAAGCAATCCCCCGCTTACTCAGTCTCCAATAATTCCTTTTTGTGCCATTACAAAGACAGACTCTTTGTAAGACTGTAGACTGTATAAGGCCCTGATTACAGACTTGGATGTGATTACCTTACAAAAGGTTGCCTTCTAACCAGTAGCATTTGCATCACTCTGAAAGGTCAGTATCAAAGTGAAGATTAAAGAATTCCATCTCAATAATAGACCTCTCAAAAATGAATTCCTGCCAAGCATCATGTTTTACAAAAGAGCAAAAGTTGTTTTAATTTCTTAACAGTTTGGTAACTTATTCCAGGAAATGGAAGACCATTATTAAACTTATTTCATTTTTTAACATCATAGTGCCTGTCACTTGGATGAATAAATACATTACCAGAAATGGAAACTTGCATTATTCTACGCATTTAAGGTTGTACACTCAATGTTCAATTTTTAATAGCCAATTGCTACTTAGAATTAAAGTAAAAGTTCAGTTAGTGGTATTCCTGGACTGGCTTTTTTGCAATCCTGCCAAGAGTCCAGAAAATTGACTAGTTGACTTCTCAAGTCTGTTTCAATTGATTCTGGGAATCTAGGATTCTTTGCCTGTCTACCCACTTCTGGTTAAAGGCAACCACTTTGGTCTCATTTTCTCTCACACATTTTGGAAGGTCTCCAAGTGTAAAATGGTACAACATATGTAGCCTGCAAGCAGGGCAGGCATAAGAAACACCATAAGGATACACTAAAGCAAACTTCAAGCTGTGGAATGCTGGGAAACAATCACAGGCAACACACCAACTTGGCAAAAAACAATCAGAGAATGAGGTGGCTCTTTTTGAGCAAAAGCATAATGCTGGCTAAGAGGCAAAGAAGACCACACAGAGAGAAATATTGTACTGAGCAGCCCATGCTGCTAGCCAAGGGTGATCTTTGGAGGTACTCAATGCCAAAGTGCTGATGGTCATTCTTTCTTTCCATTTACATTCACATGCCTGAAAATACTGCCCCAACAGCAGCCTCTTTGATTATACCCATATATCCCTGCAACTAAATGAAACTTGTTCTCCTTTTGCAGCCCTTTTTTTCCCTAGTGAATTCCTACTCATCCTTAAGAATGCAGCTCAGAGGTCAACCCCTTAGCAATTCCTGTCTGCCCCAGGAAGAGTCAACAGCTCCCTCTTCTGCAGTCTCTTAGTATTTTATGTCATTTATATCATTATATTATATTTATTTATTTATGGGCCTGTCTTCTTGGATATATTGTACGCTCCTTCAGAGCAGAGATCATGTCATTTTTTACTATACTATCCCAGGTGACCACTATGGTGACCTGCATGTAGAAAATACTGTGTAAATATTGATAGATGAATAAAAGAAATTACCTATTTTTCCATTAGCCATTTATTCATTCAATAAATATTTATCAAGCGCTTCCTCTGTGCATGGCTCCAGATACTAAATACAGCAGTGAACAAGAAACACACATTCTTCCACCATAGAGATTATATTATACTGGGAGGAGATGGAAAATAAATATGAAAATAAGAAAGATATTGTTGATGTTGCATCATGATAAATAATGAGAAAAATAAAACAAGGCAAAGGGATAAGGAATTTAGAGAAAGTTTGCAATTTAAATAGGATGATCAGAGGTGGCTCACAAAGAGTATGTCATTTTGGTGGAAATCCAAGGAGATGAGGGAGGGTGTTCATAAAAATATCAGAGAAAAGCAAAGTGTAAAGAAAAGCACATGTACAAAGGCCCTGGGGCAGGAAACTGTTTACAAGCACTTAATGTCTACAAATCGTTCCCATGATATAGAAAAATAATATACGATGATTTGATCTAAGAGACTTAATTAAACAAGAAAAACATTGGCATAATTTCTAACAAAGACTCAAGGAGTTCTGTGATGATATTTAAGGTAATGTAATTCCCAAGCATTTTCTACTTACCAATTTAGTAAAATCTAAATTCTGTATTGCCCTGGTAAATGCTGCAATCTCTGTCATGGCTGTTTTATTTATTCATAGTGGGGAGAATTCCTTTAACCTCAGTTAGACCAAATAGGAAAGTTCTAGTTTTTCTTCTCAAACAGACCTACCTCTGAACCAGTCTTCAGCATGGTTAGGCCGATAGGACTCTTTCCAGGTCATGGGCTTTTCCTAGTTCCAAATCTATACAGGACTTTCCTTTCTCTTTCCACTTCTGACTTCAATCCCCTCAAATCTCACAGCCCACCTATCTCTTTACCACTATGGCAAATGCTGTTGACAGACCACCAGAAATGCGTAAGCCTTACAGCCCAGGTTCCAATGATCAAATTCTGAAATCAACCCCATGGTTTGCAGAATTCTCTTGCCACTCACACTGACTCAGCCACCTTCAAAAGTTGAAACAGTCAATTGTAGTAGAAGACTGCACCATGTTTTTCTTCCCTCCTTACTGTTTCCTTAATCCTGTTTTTTAAGCTGCTACCTTGGAGGCACATCTACAATTTCAAGTTCATGGAAAAGAAGTAAATTTCACTTTATATATAACTTTATTAAAAATAACTTTCCTATGAAACGGGGGGTGTGAAAGAAGATTTTGTACTATAGTCATACTAGAACAAAGATCTTAACCTTTCGTAAGACCAAAGGCAAACAGGTACATTGTCCAGGGAAGAGAGCCTATAGTTTTCATAAAATTCTGAAGAGTATCCATCATATATTTTTTAATGTTAAGAATTAATAATTAAAAAAAAACATTTCCACATGCCAAAAAGAAAAGACCTATGAAATGATATTTGGACGTGGAAGGCAATGTATATGGGCCGAAGTTATAGGTAATGTTTAAAAAGAGATCATGTACAACATGGGGAATATAGCCAATATTTTATAATAACTATAAATGGGGTATAGCCTTTAAAAATTGTTAGTCACTATATTGTACACCTGTAACTTACATAATATTGTAGAGCAACTATACTTCAATTAAAAAAAGAGAGATCGTCATTCAGCACTAACTTATATTTTAGTCAGTGATCTGTCTCAGTTAAAATACCTAAAAATGCCAATTGGAGAAACAAACATACATTTCCATTCTCGTTTTTTCTTCTTTTTTTTAGAGAAAGTATTTATTGGTTTATGACCAATTTATGCATTACTTGATTTATATATATTTATAAATATTTGTTAGTAAATTATACAATATTTATCCCTCACTAGGGGTTAAGTCGTTCTCAACTAACCTAATTTTTTTAAAATTTTTAAATCTTATATTGGAGTATAGTTGATTAACAATGTTGTGTTAGTTTCAGGTGTACAGCAAAGTGATTCAGTTATACATAGGTATGTATCTATTCTTTTTCAAATTCTTTTCCCATTTTGGTTATTACAGAATATTGAGCAGAGTTCCCTGTGCTATACAATAGGTCCTTGTTGGTTATCTATTTTAAATATAGCAATGAATACACTCCCATTCTTTTTTTTTTTTTTTTTTTTTTTTGCTGTACGTGGGCCTCTCACTGTTGTGGCCTCTCCCGTTGCGGAGCACAGGCTCCAGACGCGCAGGCTCAGCGGCCATGGCTCACGGGTCCAGCCACTCCGTGGCATGTGGGATCTTCCCAGACCGGGGCACGAACCCGTGTCCTCTGCATCGGCAGGCAGACTCTCAACCACTGTGCCACCAGGGAAGCCCACATTCCCATTCTTGATTGTATATTTCTTTTTGAAAAGTTATCTAAAGGAGAAGAATTTTGGACATATGTGATTTACATAGAAGCTACAACTAATGGCTTTGGCTGACCATCTTATTATATTATTTTTAAAATTCCTGCATACATGAACAAGGATGTAAGTGTATCCTTTAATTGTAGGAATTATAAAAATTAAAAGTTCCAAGGTAGTTGTTTCAGAACAGTGAGGCTTGGGGAACTATTTTCTTTTTCTACTTTTGTCTTAGGCTCACTCATGAATCTTAGGAAAATGTTTTAGTCATTTTAGCTCCATTTTTTCCCATAAAGTCACAATCAACCTCTTGTAAATTATTTACTGTTAAATCTATTCAGAGAAAAATTTTAATCTCTATTACTACTCAAGATATTCTATTTACCACCTCACAAGTACCCCATCAGGAAATGCAAATTACTTTCAATATTATCTTAAGGACTGCTAAGTTAAGTCAAAGAATAAATCAGCAAGTCACACAATATATGTCTTATAGGAAGATATAAAATAATTTTAAATTATATTTTTGTTGTAGTAACAAACCCATTAATGTTCTCTGTTAGAATAAGGTAACATTTGGCAAAAGTGATGCACGAACCCCAGGGTGGTGTTCAAGACAGTCAATTAAGTTTGGAAAGAAAACAACTAGCCTTGTATTTATTTTTACATTTTCTTTCTTATCATGCTCTTTGTTGCCTATATTTTGTGTATATGATAGAATATAAGGAGAATTACACTGTTTTATAATGTACTAGATACTAATTTGTACTAGTACTAGTTTTTAATATACTATGTTAATATCACTACTACTACATAATTACTAAATTGTTAATATAATATACATTATATTTATACTATAATATCAAATTTATAGTATAGTTCTATATTCATATCTATTAAATATATATATATATATATATGCATAGTTTGTAAATGCATGCTCAAAAGGTCTATTACTGATGGGGTAAATGACTGAAATCAATTTGGAGACCACTGGTGCTGTAATGTGATGCCTAAGGATTCATTCCACACAGAAGTAAAAGTCTACATGTAGAGAACCACATTGGGTGAGGATAATGGTTATTGCCATCACTGTTGACACCTGTGAAGCGGAATTTTAACAAAGCATATTGAAGGATGATTAACAGAGAGGATTATGCTGGTTAGCATATGGGGGTTGGGGGAGACATTTCTTTGAAAAGAGCGTGGAACACTTGATTGTGTCTGGCTGAGAAGCAAAATAGCAGGGCTGTGTGCACATCTCCCAGTACCTTGTTGGCCTGCCTCTCTGGGAAGTCTATGATTAAGAGCCACAAGTTTCCAGTGAACAAGGTAAAATGGATTGGAACTGGGATTGGGAAGCAAGCATGAAGACACTATACATATTCAATGCAGTGCCTATAGTTCCAGAATAAAAAGGCAACAAAAAACCCACTGTGACACACCAGTGAGATCTCCATGACACTTATTTGCTGCACGCTGACCTTGAAAATGGAGACTTGAAAGCCATTGCACCTTGTTCCCATCTCAGGTTTTTTTCAAAAAATAAATCAGAGAAATGACTAAAAAACAAACAAAATATTATGTTGATGAAACTACAATATGATATGTAAGTTATTTTTGAGATGAAATAGAATGAAAATTCTAAGTTCTGCCTTAGATGACTAGGAAGTGACAAGTTTTAGCTGCAGAAGGTAAATCATCTTGTGAACACATCTGAGAAACAACTTAACAGCCAAATACTTTTAGAGTTACCCTAGATTCTAACAGAACATAGCAGAGGAAGAAAACATCTGCAAAGAACTTGGCGTTCCACGGCAGATAGGCACTGCTTGAATCCCGGTACTACCTGACCCATGTTTGTGTTATTGTAGTAATGTTCCAAAACTACGGCATTCCAAAAGGGGACAGAAATAATAATGCCCAAGAACGATCTGAAACATAAATATGGCTCAATTTTTAGAAAATATCAGATGTAGAAATTAAGAGTTCTTTAGCTTTCTTCAACTTCCTGGAATTTTTAAAACTCTGAATGTTTGTTGGTGAGTCAGTCCACACACTCCTCCTCGTCTACCCACCCCCATGCTCCCTAGGATGCTTTGCGGCTCTCTCTGATGCACGGTGACACCCCAGTAGATGTTTCCTGCTTCCCTTCATGTTTTTTCTCTCTCTTTCAGCTGTCATTCCTTCTCAGTTTATCATTATCATCGATAAAGCCTAGAGGTAGCTTGCCTGCCATAAATACTTATCTGATAAAGAAGGGAAAAAGCCTTTTGGAACATGACTAGGTGGCCTGTCTTGTCCTTTATTTGCCTGGGGAAATGTGAGAATTTGTAATCCCTACTGCTAGAGATTTCTGGTCATTTTGAAGCACCATTAAAATGATTATCAAAGCTTTAAATTCAGCAATGAAACACATGATTCTCTTAATGACAAGGTCAACTTAATGGGTGTCTGTCCTAAGTGAAATATTGCTCATAACTTGCATCCCCCAATGCAGTTTAACATAAAATAAGCTGCAAATTTTAAAAAGGCAGTGTATGGAAAATGAAGCTGAATTATACACCTCCAAATCTGAGTTTTCTAGCAGAGATTACAAGAAAACATAACTAATCAACAATCTCTATCAATTAAACATATTTTAATTAGTCCTGTGCTAGTAGGCAAATCTGCTTCATATCATTTCCAGCCCCATCTTTTAGGGAAGACTTGTTTAAAATATGTTAACTTGATTTCTCATTTATTTCCATTATCAGTAAGGTGTTATGACCTTGTACTTCATTTACTTGTTCCCTATGTCCTTGCCTAGAAAGAATCACAGATAATTTTCAAGTCTTGTGATTATATTGACTGATAAAAATGTTAATCTGTTACCAAATTCTCAGTCCAATCAATGTATTTAATGCCAACTTACAGATTTGCAATATATTTGTACCTAGTCTTAATTATTTTCCAAAATTCACTGGGCTAAGAATTTTTTAAATCGCCTAAGGTAAAACCACATTGCCACCTACTCTGTTTCTAAAAATTGTAAATACATGGCACAGTGGAAGCCCTCCCTCCATGACCTCAGGGAAACTGAATTAAACAGCACTTGGCACTGAGCATTCAACGAGTATAATCATTATGGTGGTCCCCGAGCCAATCCCAGTAATGCACAACCCTCAGTATGCAGTATTAAGGAACAACAAGGATGGCAAGCATCCCATTGAAGAATTAATTAGCGGACCTCCTGGACTCATCAGATTGGTAAATAATTATCCTCTGACAAACTTCGTCAGATTTTAGAAGAAATTGCAGTTTGAATTGATGTCAGTGGTCCCAATTCATTATATAAAAGCTACCAGAGGCTATATTTTTACATAAGACTTGAAGGATGCCCCAGTGGGTGGTTAAACATCAATGTCCTGCTCTCCTGCCTGTAGGCAACCCCAGCCATCCTGACTTCCCCATCTTACCCCCAAACTCTTGGGCCAGCTTTTTCTTTATTTCAACCTGAATCCTGGTACCACACTTATGTGCCCAAGTGTTGGATTGATTCAAGATACTGACCTGTCTCTTCAGCATGATTTTAATCCTGTCTGCAGCTTCAAATGCAAGGACAACTTCTTATCATCTCTCCCCATCCCTGACACAGGAAGAGATTTCACAGATGTTGACTGTCCTTTTCCTTTGGCACTATTAACGTTGTTCAGGTGATGATGCTTGAGAACTGGGTGACTACCTAAGTTAGAGCTGTATGGGAAGGACTGTCTGGACATGTTCCCTCCTCCATGCTTTAAATTGGAACAAGAAACGCAATTTAATACCTTCTGAGATAGTAGGCTGCCTTAAGTCATACAAACCAGGAACTGGGCCACTTGAAGTAACTTAAGGGAGAAAAAAAAAAAGGCAACTACAGTTATGACAGATTTTGATTCAAGAAAAAAAAAACATTAAAAATGCAGTAAGGTTGGTTGCTTTTTTAGCTCACACTGGAACATGATGGATTTTAGACCTGTAGCAGTTGAGGCTCTGGGTGGTCCCATGCTTAGGATCACTCTCTCACCCTCAGATCAAAACACCTCATATGGTCTTGAGGAGAAGGTATGTTTGTACCTTCCCATACAAATATAATGTAAATATATTTGACAGCATGCAGATCTTCCCTTCTCAATTTTGACAGGACAATGGGTGTAGAAGACTTGGAAGAAAAAAGTCATCTGAATTATTTTTCCCTCAGCAATGTGTGCCAAATAATTCTTTTGTCCGCTCAAGGAGCTAGGCATGGAAGCACCTATCTCATTGACATGTTGACCTAAGTAATTCATGCACTTCAGGCATTACTAACCTGAGACGGAGGCAGATCACAAGTCAAGTTTCCTTTACTAACATCTGCCCAAAACACCCCTTTTTCACTGACAGGAGTGTTCTGATGGTTCAATCTTCTCTTAGGAGTAAGGTATTCAGGAAATAATGTCACTCAAGATGGTGATAATCACCGGGAGGTAAGGTAATCCCTGAGTCGGGAATTGAAACTGTGTCTTCTCCTCCTTCACTTTTACGTTACTAAGGACTCTTTGCTACTACACAGGAGCTACATGCTTCGATACAATTTTAATTGTATCTAATTAAAAACCCATCTCAACCCTCCACCCTGGGGAACAGGTAAATCGGTTGCTTAGTAGAGGCTGTCTTTAACCACAGGTCAAACAAAATTGTCCTGGAGACTTTGGGAGATTTTAAGTAGCTGCTTAAAACAAGGAGCCGGGCTTCCCTGGTGGCGCAGTGGTTGAGAGTCAGCCTGCCGATGCAGGAGACGCGGGTTCGTGCTCCGGTCCAGGAAGATCCCACATGCCGTGGAGTGGCTGGGCCCGTGAGCCATGGCCGCTGAGCCTGTGCGTCCGGAGCCTGTGCTCCTCACTTGCCTGCCCTCTGCTTCCCTCTCCTTCAACCCAAACCCCACTCACACACAAAGCCTTGAAAGAAATTAAGGTAGGTAAGAGGCTATCAATTTAGTGAAATTTTTATTTCAAAATATAAAATAATACTTCTCGAATGGAAAAAAAAGACTATGCTTCACAGAGTTGGTGTTCATTTTTCTGCACTGCCACTGGGACCAGGCAAAAATCTGGTCAGGTGGAACCAGAACCTTTTAAATCTTTTGAAGTTGAAATTTGAAGTTAAGTTGCAAGCATGGTTCTGGGTAAAGACTCTGAATTGTTTTTACAATGATAACTTGTTTCCTGAAAGCGTCATGAAAAAATTGGGATGTAATATCTCCAAAATTCTTGCCAGGCAGGTAGATGATGATTCTTTTCTCCAAAATAACTTGCTATAGTGGCTTACATTTTAAATGGCAAGATATAGTAAAACTATGAGCTATTTGATCTTTATGAAAATCTCTTAAGGCAGGAAAGTCTAAAAGAGGGTTAGCAGATTAAAAAAACAAGCGAGCAGAGTGTTTGACAAAAAGAAAAATAAGTCATCACAGGAAGGTTTTTGTTGACGGGACAACGGTTAGATAATCAAGAGATGGTATACAAATAATGTCTTTTTTCTGCTAAGAGGTTGAACAAAGGATATTTATGGGCTCTTCAACTCCCAGATCTTAAGATGCCCATGACTGTCATGGGTAAGAAATAAACTCAGTTTGGTACAAGCCAAGAAGTCCTTTTAGAATAAAAAAGCCAAAGAAGAATGGAACAATGGAACTGTGGCATCCATACACACACAAAAAAGTAAGGCACCTTGGATATGAAGCACAACAAGTTTATATTTAGAGGACTCTCTATTTTTACCTTCTGGCTTTAGAACCCAAACACGTTAAGAGAACCACATAATAAGACTAGCATAGACTCCTGTTTCGGCATCTTAATAAATAGGTCTATGGTATGTTGGGGATTATATGATAATACACAGATGTTGGTTACATGGAGGACTTTTCTCATCTGTGAACAGAAGTGACAAACACACTCTGAGTACAACCCTGCTTAAAAACAGATAAAATGGATTGTCCCTATGGATTAAAAAAATTTTTTTTCATTTTCACCCTCATATTAACATTTCTTACCCAAGGGTGTAGTGAGGAGTGTTTTTTGGAAATAATAACAAGTGCTTTGAACTCTAATGATTCTTATAAAATTAAAGTCTTTTGTCAACCATTTTAAAGATGTTTTTGTGTTCTCAATGGAAATACAGAGTACAAAAGCACCATCTTGTGGCTAAAAGCAAAAAATACTTCAACACAAGCCAATCTGAGTCACAAACTTTTTTTTCACACATACTTTTTATGAAATATTTGTCAAGTTTAATTTTAATCACTTGGTAACTTTCTCTAAAGCAGATGGCTAACTGAATACAATTTAGAATTGAATGTATCTTTAATACATTTGTATACAGATATGATTCAAGATTACAAATCCTCAGTATGTGATAACCATATGAGATTGAAATTCCTTAGTCAAATTTGAAACAAAAATAGAATTTAGTTTTAATAAACAGAAAATCTAGTCTTTGTGTTTTATTAATGAAACTTTTCCTATTGATCATTTTAACTTAGAAGTATAGTCAGTTGTTTGTCCAGTAGGAAGTAGCAATTGTTCTCACAGAATTACTATAAATAAAATTAATTTTTTAAAATGTTAGCATTTGTATATGGCAAATTTCATTCACAGGGAGAAGAAGAGTGATGAGGCAAGACTGATTCAAGTGGCAATAGATATGCTGACTGAATTTGACAGGATATGAGGTACAAAACCAGAGGATAGTTTTCTCTTTTAGCAATACTGAATATCATGTCTTCTTATATATTGCAATTTCATTACTATTTTATCATTGCTCCCACTTTAGAACTGGAATAACCAAAGTACAGAGAGGTCAAGTAAACTGTCCAAGTTCACAGCACCAGGAAAAATCAGGAACAGAATTTGAAACAAGACCTCAGGATCCCCCTCCTTATTTTTCTAGTGGTTCCCAAACCCCTGTCCTCAGGTATAGCTGGACTGGATGCACCAGAATCACCAGGAATGTGTTTCCAATCCCTGGAAATTCTGATTTAATAGATTGGCTCTGAAGTCCAAGTCTAAAAAATTCCCTGTGATTCTAGTGAGAAAAAATAGCTTATTTAAGCTAAAAATAACAGGCAAGGTAATGAAGCAAAGAAGGACAAAATTGAACATCAGTGAATTCTCTTCATTTTAGCTATAAGTCTTAGACTATCTCAATTCATAATGCCACTTCAAAATCTACCAAAAAACACACCTATTTTAAAAACTTTTCTGGATAATTTCAACTATTCTTGTCAATTACTCCTTTACTACATAGACATGCCTTAAAGTAACATCAACAACTACCATCTATGTAGAAGATATTATGCTGGATATTCTGGGTATTTTATCACCTTTAAATAATAATGAAATATACAATAATCTTTACTGTAAATCCCATATAGCCAACTGATTCTCATAGAATGCTTTCGTTGATTTTTCTCCATCTCTTTATCTATAGCCAACCTATGGTTGCAAGCGAGAAACAAGTGTAGTTCATGAATGTAAGCTGATAATTTTGTTTAGATTACTGAGTAAGATAAAAGTGAAAACAAAAGAAGACTTCATTCATTCAGCAATGAGTGAGTGACTATTTCGCCGAATTGGATAACTGTTTTCAAATACTAGGAGACTATTTCCTCGTTTTTTTGTGCTATTCACAATGTAACAGTTACAAACATGACACACTTCTAGATTTAATCCATAATATAAAATTCACCATCACTTTCTTAAATCTAGAAATCAACAAAACAATAAATTAATCCCTGATTTATATGGTCAGCAGTTTGTGCACAGTATGTACTATTATATATAATATTATTTCTACCCTATAAATATCATTGACAAGAATAACTTCAAAAGCATATGTAATACTAAGATGTAACAAAATAATTAGGAGGTCTTGAGTTTTGTATATATATTACCTTTGATTTTAACATAATTTATTTAATTGAAAATTTATACAATTTAATTTTTAATAATGACAATGTTTAATAATCAGATTTCCAAATTCCTGAAAATTTAGCAATTGGATCTTGCAAGCCAATGTGAGTAAGCTCCAGCACACCTCTAATTATTCACATTTTATAGATGAGGAAACTAAGTAATCCAAGTGTGATTTATCCTATGTCTTAAATTAAATAAGACACAGGTCATGATTCAAACTCAGATCTCTTCAATTCCAGGTTGCATTCTTGCCCAGTCTCTGAACTAACTACCTATCTACGCTGCCCATCTGTACAATAATTATCAGCTCTTGCTTATATTGATATATTGCTTTAAAATATTTTTCAAACATTTTTATGTGTGAAGTTTTATTCTTGTAATTTGAATTTTGTGTATTTTCTTCCAAAATCTCCCATAAAATCTGATATACTTTTTGGCATAAGTACATTCTCAAAATTTTGTTACCTGACAAAACAAAAGTAAATTAACTTAAAGCTAGCTGTTGTCGTATTTCAAGCCAGCCTTTAGAAATTAACTTAAAGTTAGCTTTCGGTCTAATACAGAATACCGTTTTCTTTTGAGAAGCACTCTGATTCTAGAATTCTTTTTTTGAGTTATGTATTAACTGTTTTTCTTAAAGAGCAAGAAGCTTAAGGAATCTAGAACAGAAGTCACTTATCAAAAAAAAAAATGTCCTATCATCACAAAATTCATCCCAACAATGAGAGACATAAATAGTAAGAAAGAGAATTTTTTAAAAACAGTGATGTAAAAGAGAATTCAATTTTTTCTCAATTGAAGAGAATTTAATTTAAGTCAAATTTTCCTAAAATCCATATAAATTTTAAATTTAGTAAAATTTTCAGTAAAGAGCATTTAATTAAGCCTTGCTCATATAACTTTGCTTCTTCCTTTCTCACTTATATGAAATGGAAAATATAAACTTTCTGAATGGTAAATATAAAATGTTGTCTGCGCTTTTAACTCATTGTGGAAAGTTATCTTAGTAAATATATTGTAAATTTGAATTTAAAAATTAATGTTAGCAGCTACTTTGAAGGAAACCAACCCAAAGTTATTCTTATCATTGTTTGATGGATAACAAAAGGAAATAAATAATTGCACACCAGTATAACCAGATGGATTATTTGAACTGTAATTTGATTATGTCTTCCCCTTAAGATTAGAAATAATAAATAATGGCTAAATATTGAAGTGAAGAATGATCCTAAATATTAGAAGATTAGGTTGTATATAATATTAGGTGAGGAACACTTAAAGTTTTCCCACGCACTGTTTAAAAATATCCCCAGTTATCACATCTACTATGGCTCCCTAAATTCCTATATTTCTCTTTCAGGTATTTCAAAAAGACAACACATTCAAACCAAGTTGTTATCACTCATTAACATCTCAACAGAAATTACATTGTCACATTAGCTAGTCACTTTGAAGAAACTACTGAGGAAAATCAAGTTGTGAAGTAATTGGAGTAAAGAAAATGAAAGTCTATAAAGTTAGACATATGGAAAATTTCCATCACCTATGAAAGGCCACAGTGAGGGGAGATGGTGGCCTAGAAGAATGATAAGGGGTCCAAATAGAAAAAAGGCAACACTGAAACAGTGTTAAATTGCCAAGATACATAAGTTTGTAGAAATTTTGTTTCCTTGGGAAGAAAGAGATAATAAAAGGAAATAAAATTTTCGGTCTTTTATAGTTTTTAATTTATTCAAATAAGTAAAATTCCATTCATTCATAACCCAATTGCTTAAAATTTTATTATTCAGCTAGAGGTTATTTTTTATTTTTCTTAATTTTTGTTTTGTTAAACAAATCAAAGCAATTGTAATTATAAAGAAGTAGGTAAAACATTCCATCTGTTTTTTAAAGCAGTGGAATGGGAATCAGAAATTAATTTTAGTTTCAGCTTAGCCATTAGCTACACCTGATCGCAAGAGATAAGTTCCTTAGCCCCTCTGAGTTTGTCCCAATAAAATAAAGATTTTAGACTAAATGAACTCCAAGATACATGCTTGTTCTTCTCTCCTACCCTTCTGGGTTATCATAAGCAAATCCCAGGCATAATTTCATTTCCTTCGCAAATACTTCATCATATGCTTCTAAAAAACAAAGTCTTTTTTTTTTTACACCTAATCACAATGTGATTGTCACAAAAAAGTTCCCAACATTGTCAAATAGCCAGTTAACATATAAATTTCCCCTATTGTCAGATAATTTGTTTATAGTTGATTTTTTTCTGAATTGAAATTCAATCAAGGACCACTGATTGCAATAACTATTAAGTTTTTTTAAATCTATTTTCCCCTCTATCTTTTCTCTATTGCTTTTTTCCCCCATGTACTTAATAAAGAAGAAGAGTTTTTGTCAGTATAATTTTCCATACTCTGGCTTTTGTTAATGGCATCCCCTTGGTGTCATCTAGCACATTTCTCTATCTCTTCTTGTATGAGCTGGTAGTAAGAGCTTGAGACTTGATAAGAATAATGTTCAATATTTTGGCAAGACTACCTCACAGGTGTTGATGTGTACTTCCTATTGCACATACTGTTTTCTCTGTTAAGATTGATAAGGGTGTCAACCTGATTCATCCATTTAAATATTCCCATCAGCTTTCACCTGATCTAGCAAACTTCAATAATCATTCCCCCAGTAAATTGTTTTATTAGGGATAGGAAAATGATGATATTCTGATTTTATTATTTTTCTATTTATTAATTAGAATCCTCCCTTAAAGAAACACCTTCCAAATTTTGTTTTCTGATCCAGCTTCCAAGGAGCTTAGAAGTCACCACTGCATCCTATCAACAAGTAAAAAAAAAGCAAAACAGACTGAAAAAGTCAACAACTCTTCTTAGATCTATTAGAGAAGTGAGGTCACAGGGCAAACCTCTGTCCCTAAATGCAAAACTATAAAACTCCTGTTAGATAACATGAGAGAAAACCTAGATGACCTTGGGTATGACAATGAGGTTTTAGATACAACGCCAAAGGCACAATTAAAGAAAGAAAGAGTTGGTAAACTGGACTTCATTAAAATTAAACACTGCTGCTCTATAAAAGACAATGTCAAGAGAATGATTAAACAAACTACAGACTGGGAGGAAATATTTACAAAACACATATCGGATGAAGGACTGTTATACAAAGAACTCTTAGAATTCAGTGATAAGAAAATGAACAACCCAATTAAAAATGGGCAAGAGACCTGAGAGATACTTCACCAGAGATATAAGTAAGTGTATGGAAATATATTCAACATCATATATTAGGTCATATATTTTATTAGCGAATTAAAATGACAGTGAGATACCATAACACATCTATTAGAATGGCCAAAATCCAAAACAGTGACAACAGCAAATGCTGGAGAGAATATGGAGCAACAGGAACTCTCATTTATTGCTGTTGGGGATATAAAATGATACAGTCACTTTGAAAACAGTTTGGTGGTTTATTACAAAACTAAACATACTCTTACCATATAATCCATCAATTTTACTTCTTGATATTTACTCAGAGTAGTTAAAAACTTGTGTCCACACAAAAGTTTTTACAGCAGCTTTATTCATAGTTACCCAAAATTGGAAGCAGCCAAGATGGCCTTCAGTAGGTGAATGGATAAATAAACTATGGTACATCCAGACAATGAAATATTATTCAGCACTATAAGAAAATAAACTCTTAAGCAATGAAAAGACATGGAGGAAACTTAAATGCATATTACTAAATGAAAGAAGCCAATCTGAAAAGACTACTTACTGTATGATTTCAACTATATGACATTCCGGAAAACGCAAACCTATGGAGACAGTAAAAGATCAGTGGTTGTCAGGGGCTAGAGGAGAAACAGGGATAAATAGGCAAAGAACAGAGGATTTTTTAGGGCGGCAAAATTATTCTGTATAATACTACAGTGCTGGTTATATGTCATTATGCATTTGTCAAAACCCATAGACAGTACCATACCAAGAGTGAACTCAAATGCAAACTGTGAACTTTGGATGATGGTGTGTCAATGTAGGTTCATCGATTGAAATAAATGTACCCTGTGGTGCAGGATGCTGATAGTGGGGGAGGTTTGGGGGACAGACATGAGTAGGTTGTAATGGGAACTCCCTGTTCTTTCTGCTCAATTTTGCTGTGAACCTAAAACTGCTCTAAAAATAACCTTATTATCTAAAAAAAAAGACATATACAGAAAAGGAAAAGCCTCCCTTCATCAGCTATTCAGTTACCCTGAGATAGAATTCATACAAAATTAAAGATAAACATGTTCTTTCCTGTTATTTTATCAGTTAGAATAATGAGATGTTCCCTTGCATTTTCCAAAGGGACACTGATTTTTAAATATTTTAAATAACTTGAAAGATAAGAGCAAGAATATGTAACAGATATACTCCATCTCTTTACTTTGCAACCAGGCACATAAAATGTTTTAAAAGTCATAATTATCTTCCATTATTATATCTGTAGAACAATTATTGTGGGTATACAAAGCAGCTAACACAGGATGTAGTGGATAGAACACATTAGGAGTTGTAACACCTATATTCAAAATGCTTAATGCCACTACCTGGTCAGGTAACCTTGAGATTATATCTTAACCTCTCTTCACTTCACTTACCCCACATGTAAATGGACATAATAATACTTATTTATTATGAAGAGTAGACATAACATATCTAAAATGTTGGTGCTTGACCAAAAAAAATTATTATCAAATAATACTTCCTCTTATGATAAAAAAAAATCACAGTACAATCTACTTTATTCCCCTCCCTCCCTCCTTGAAATACGACTTTTGGAACAACCTAAAGAGAAGAGTATCTATCTAAACTTTACAGATTTTACAGATAGTCAGGAGGTTTAAATAACATTTTTTTGATAACCCTGGTCAAGTTAGATAGCTCTTAGTTGGTAGGGAATATTCTATTATTAAATAGACCATATCTTACATACTTATGCTTTAAAGACAAGAAAATTATCACAGACCATAGATAAAGGGTTTTTAAACTTGACATTATTGGTATTTTGAGCCTGATAGTTCTTTGTCTGGCAAGGGGGCCTCTCCAGTGCATTGTAGGATGTTTAGCAGCATCCCTGTTCTCTACCTACTGGATGCCAGTAGCAAACCTCCTTACACATTTGTGACAACCAAAAAAGTCCTCTGGACATTGCCAAATGTCCCAAGGCGAGGGGAGAAGAGCTAAATCACTCTCGCTATAGAGTAATAGTGACCTTAAAAAATGTAAAAGATAAAATCATCTTGACCTTTTTCTAGAAAAACTGCCCTCATACTTTAAACTTTTCCTGACAGGCTTTTTTGACCAGAACTGTCTTTGTGGTCTTTCTCTGAAACTTATTCTAGTTTTCAATTATATGGAAAGACAAGTGATAAAAGGCTAGGTATTAAATTCTTTAGGACCTTTATATTCACATTTAGTTTCACCATTGTTCCACTATTAGCAATTTGTTATAGTAGTAGTGATACTAACTATGCAGAGTAAATATGTTCAAACCTGATTCTCTTTCCACACATTGAATATAATAATTAAAAGTAAGATTATGATGCAAAATCTTTCAAATCATCAGTTTAAATAGCAAATCATAAAATTTTCATTCTATGTTTTGACATGTTTTCAATGGATAGTTTGAACATCACAAAAATTGATCAGTTTTACATTAGACATCAACAAACATGCAGTCTTCAAACAAGGACCTGCTAGGAGCCCTAAAAGTAAATACCCTCTTCTTTCAGTCTAGCCTCGCCTCAAGATCCCATGAAGACCTCTATCTTTTGCCATCTTATGTACCAAGAATGACAAGCTTTGTCAGAATAAAAACTTGTTTTGATTAAACTTACAGCAAGCTGTTCACCAGAATTTCTAACAAATAAGCCCTTCTGTTCACTTGTTAGAGTCATAAACAACAAGAAGCCAAAATAAAAGTGCTGTTCGTCCATTAGGTTCTTTAATCACTGAAGAAAAGAAAGATTGAGTCACTGATCCAACAAAGAGTTTATCACTGGTTTAAGAGGGGGCACAGGATATATGCCCAGTAGTGGGATTGCAGGGTCATATGGTAGTTCTATTTTTAGTTTTTTAAGGAACCTCCATACTGTTCTCCATAGTGGCTGTATCAATTTACATTCCCACCAACAGTGCAAAAGTGTTCCCTTTTCTCCACACCCTCTCCAGCATTTATTGTTTCTAGATATTTTGATGATGGCCATTCTGACCTGTGTGAGATGATAATCTCATTGTAGTTTTGATTTGCATTTCTCTAATGATTAATGATGTTGAGCATTCTTTCATGTGTTTGTTGGCAATCTGTATATCTTCTTTGGAGAAATGTCTATTTAGGTCTTCTGCCCATTTTTGGATTGGGTTGTTTGTTTTTTTGTTATTGAGCTGCATGAGCTGCTTGTAAATTTTGGAGATTAATCCTTTGTCAGTGGCTTCATTTGCTAATATTTTCTCCCATTCTGAGGGTTGTCTTTTGGTCTTGTTTATGGTTTCCTTTGCTGTGCAAAAGCTTTTGAGTTTCATTATGTCCCATTTGTTTATTTTTGTTTTTATTTCCACTTCTCTAGGAGGTGGGTCAAAAAGGATCTTGCTGTGATTTGTGTCATAGAGTGTTCTGCCTATGTTTTCCTCTAAGAGTTTTATACTGTCTGGCCTTACATTTAGGTCTTTAATCCATTTTGAGTTTATTTTTGTGTAGGGTGTTAGGGAGTGTTCTAATTTCATTCTTTTACATGTAGCTGTCCAGTTTTCCCAGCTCCACTTATTGAAGAGGCTGTCTTTTCTCCACTGTATATTCTTGCCTCCTTTATCAAAGATAAGGTGACCATATGTGCGTGGGTTTACCTCTGGGCTTTCTATCCTGTTCCATTGATCTCTATTTCTGTTTTTGTGCCAGTACCATACTGTCTTGATTACTGTAGCTGTGTAGTACAGTCTGAAATCTGGGAGTCTGATTCCTCCAGCTCCATTTTTTTTTCTCAAGATTGCTTTGTCTATTTGGGGTCTTTTGTGTTTCCATACAAATTGTGAAAATTTTTGTTCTAGTTCTGTGAAAAAAGCCAGTGGTAGTTTGATAGGGATTGTATTGAATCTGTAGTTTGCTTTGGGTAATATAGTCATTTTCACAATGTTGATTCTTCCAATCCAAGAACATGGTATATCTCTCCATCTATTTGTATCATCTTTAATTTCTTTCATCAGTGTCTTATAATTTTCTGCATACAGGTCTTTTGTCTCCTTAGGTAGGTTTATACCTAGGTATTTTATTCTTTTTGTTGCAATGGTAAATGGGAATGTTTTCTTAATTTCACTTTCAGATTTTTCATCATTAGTGTGTAGGAATGCCAGAGATTTCTGTGCATTAATTTTGTATCCTGCTACTTTAGCAAATTCATTGATTAGCTCTAGTAGTTTTCTGGTAGCATCTTTAGGATTCTCTATGTATAGTATCATGTCATCTTCAAACAGTGACAGCTTTACTTCTTCTTTTCCGATTTGGATTCCTTTTATTTCTTTTTGTTCTCTGATTGTTGTGGCTAAAACTTCCAAAACTATGTTGAATAAGAGTGGTGAGAGGGGGCAACCTTGTCTTGTTCCTTATCTTAGTGGAAATGGTTTCAGCTTTTCACCATTGAGGATGATGTTGGCTGTGGGTTTGTCATATGTGGCCTTTATTATGTTGAGGAAAGTTCCCTCTATGCCTACTTTCTGCAGGGTTTTTATCATAAATCGGTGTTGAATTTTGTCAGAAGCTTTCTCTGCATCTATTGAGATGATCATATGGTTTTTCTCCTTCAATTTGTTATTGCAGCTCTATTTACAATAGCCCGGACATGGGAGCAACCTAAGTGTCCATCGACAGATGAATGGATAAAGAAGATGTGGCACATATATACAATGCAATATTACTCAGCCATAAAAAGAAATGAAATTGAGTTATTTATAGTGAGGTGGATGGACCTAGAGTCTGTTATACAGATTGAAGTAAGTCAAAAAGAGAAAAACAAATACTGTATGCTAACACATATATACGGAATCTAAGAAAAAAAAAATAGGTCATGAAGAACCTAGGGGCAAGACGGGAATAAAGACACAGGCCTACTAGAGAACGGACTTGAGGATATGGGGAGGGGGAAGGGTAGGCTGTGACAAAGTGAGAGAGTGGCATGGACATATATACACCACCAAACATAAAATAGATAGCTAGTAGGAAGCAGCCACATAGCACAGGGAGATCAGCTCAGTGGTTTGTGACCACCTAGAGGGGTGGGATAGGGAGGGTGAGAGGGAGGGAGACATTAGAGGGAAGAGATATGGGAGCATATGTATATGTATAATTGATTCACTTTGTTATAAAGCAGAAACTAACACACCATTGTAAAGCAATTATAATCCAATAAAGATGTTAAAAAGCAAAAAAAAAAAAAAAAGATGGGGCACATAACAAAACCCAAAAATATTTCTTCTTTAAAAGTCAATTTTTAATTTCATGCTATGTGGTTATATATTTCAATGTCCGTGTCAAAGATAAACCTATAAGCAGTTGTTCAAGGCTTTGTCATAACAAGAGAATGACTTCTAGTAAGAAAAAGAAAAAACATATTTAAATTAGTATTCCCATAACTCTGTTTATGAAACTTACTATTAGTATCCACTCAATAAAAATCGGTCCTTGTTAACCAACTACAAGGCATCAAAGTAATATAAATCCATCCATTTGAAATATTTGGGAAAAACAGTGAGAGGAAAGAAAAAACATGGAAAGAAATGAATTTAAAATTTACTTTGACTCATTTTCCAGTGGAATGCCCCCCAAAATGATTATAAGTAAAAAGGAATAAAAAGTTTAATACTAAGTTCTAGGATAAGTTTTCTTTCTAATCTTTGTGGGAAAAGTTTAGAAACTTGTAAGTATTCCCTATTGAAAAGATAAGACTTTACAAGTGAGAAAATCCTTAAAGAGAATCATCTTGTTTTAGATGTCACTGTTAATATTACTGCTAATAAAAGTAATCAGTACAGGGCTTCCCTGGTGGCGCAGTGGTTGAGAGTCCGCCTGCCGATGCAGGGAACGTGGGTTTGTGCCCTGGTCCGGGAGGATCCCACATGCCGCGGAGCGGCTGGGCCCGTGAGCCATGGCCGCTGAGCCTGCGCGTCCAGAGCCTGTGCTCCGCAACGGGAGAGGCCACAGCAGTGAGAGGCCCGTGTACCGCAAAAAAAAAAGAAAAAAAAAAAGTAATCAGTACAAATAGATACCACTAATTTAAGCAACTACTATATGCTTTACATATTTAATCTTCACTACAAACTCGTGAAGACGGGATTATTATATCTGTTTATAGATAAGAAAAATGAGTGCTATATTAAGCAAGAAACTTTTTCAAAGTCATATAGCCAGTATTATCAGTATGTTTTCCTTTCATAACTCACATTTTTATGTGTGTGTGTCCTTCCGAGACATCTCTGCCAAACATGTAGTAGAAAGATTTTTCCCATGTTTTATTATGGAAATTATTTAGTTTTAGATCTTACATTTAGGTCTATAATCTGTTTTGAGTCTGAGATGGGTGTTGAATTTCATTATTTTGCACCCAGATCCAAAATTTTCAAGCTCATATGTTTAAAAAGGCTATTCATTCTCCATTAAATTACCTTGGCACATCTATCAAAAACGAATTGACTCTATATGTGTGGGTCTGTTTCTAGAGTTAGCTCTGTTCCATTGTTCAATGCATCTATCCTTAAATCAATACTACACTATTTTGTTTAGGATAACTTTATAATAAGTTTTGAAATCAGGTAGTGTGAGTTCTCTCCATTTTTGAATATTTTAAATTATTTTGTGTAATATAGGTTCCTTGGATTTCCCAATTTCTATTAAAAAAACACCACTGGAATTTTAATGAGAATTAACATTTTACAAATATTGAGTCTTCTGACCCATAAAAACAGTATGGCTCTTCAGTTATTTCTGTCTTCTTTAATTTCTGTCAATAATATTTCATTGTTTCCAGTATAATGGTCTTGCATATATATATTTAAAGTATTTGATGGAATTTTATGCTATTATAAATGGCAGTTTTTACTCCAGTTTCAAGTTTGTTGCTTATATATGGAAATATAATTGATTCTTATGTGTTGATTTTTGTATGCTTTTCCGTATCCATTAATATAATGTTATGATCATTTCTTTATTTAATTTTTTAATACAGAAAAGTATATAAATTACTCTTTAACTAGTCAACCAAACTTGCATTCCTGGGATAAATCCAGGTTGGTAATTATGTACTATTATTTTTCTATATTGCTAGATATAATTTATTAACATTTTGTTAATCATTTTTGTCTCTACTTATGAGAAATGTTGGTCTGTCATTTCTTTTTTTTTTTTTTTTTTTGCGTTACGCGGGCCTCTCACTGTGTGGCCTCTCCCGTTGAGGAGCACAGGCTCCGGACGTGCAGGCTCAGCCGCCATGGCTCACGGGCCCAGCCGCTCCGCGGCATGTGGGATCTTCCTGGACCGGGGCACGAACCCGTGTCCCCTGCATAGGTAGGCAGAGTCTCAACCACTGCGCCACCAGGGAAGCCCAGTCTGTCATTTCTTATCTTGTAATATCTTTGTGTAGTTTTTCTATCAGGTATCAGCTTAATATTGACTTGATAAGATGGGTTTGGAAGTCTGTCCTCTCTTGTTTTTCTGGAAGAATTTGTAAAAGGTTGATATTATTTCTTCCTTAAATGTTCAATAGAATTTACCAGTGAAGTCAAGTGGGATTGGAACTTTCTTTGTTGAAAGATTTTTAACTACAAATACTACAAATGTAATATCTTTATAGAATATAGGACTGTTCAGGTTATATATTTCTTCATGAGTGAAATTTGGCAGTTTCTAGCTTTTAATAATTTTTCCTTTTATCGAAGTTGTCAAATTTATGACCATAAAATTTTTCATAATCTTTTCTTATTATTTTTTACGTCTACAGGGTCTGTAGTAATGTAAGCTTTTTCATTCCTGATATTGGTAATTTCCACCCCTTCTCCTTTTTCCTTAGTCTGGCTAAACACCTATTCATTTTATTAATCTTTTCAAAGAACCAGCTTTTAGTTTCATTAATTTTCTCTATTACCTTTTTTTCGATTTTATTGATTTTTGCTCCTATCTTTATTATTTCTTTTAGTTTATGTTAAATTTACTTTTGTTTTTATGGAGTCAAGTAGAAGCTTAGATCATTGGATTTAGCCCTTTATTAATGCAACTTTACTGAGATTTAATAGAATATAACATTGTGTAAGTTTAAGGTATACAATGTGATGACTTGATAATTGTATATATTACAAAATATTTCAATAAGGTTTGTTAACACATCTATTATCTCACACAATTAACATTTTGTTATTGTTCTTATGATGAGAAAGAACATTAAAGTTCTACAGTTATAACAACTTTGATATATACAACAGTATCATTAACTACAGTCAGCATTCTGTATATTACATTCCCAGAAATTATTCATCTTATAACTGAAAGTTTGTATCCTTTGACTAACATTTCCCCATTTCCCCTACCTCTTAGTCTCTGTTTAACATTATACTCTCTGCTTCTATGAATTTGAACGTAACATTATACTTGGATTTTTCACTGTACGGGAGGTTGGCACCCCCAACCCCTGTGTTGTTTAAGGGTCAACTATATATATACATACATATATATATATACAGTTATATATATAATCCCATTATCAAATATATATATGTGTATATATATATATATATATATATAATCACTTTTATCTATGCATTTGCCAAAGGACACAGGCTATGTCTTGGCTATTGTGAATAATGCTGCAACAAACATAGCTATGGAAATATCTCTTCAAGATAGTGATTTCATCTTCTTCAGCTGTATACCCAGAAGTGAGATTGCTGGATCACATGGTAGTTTTTTTTTTTTTTTTAGTTTTTTGAGGAAACTACACTATTTTCCACACTAGCTGTACCAATTTACATTCCTACCAGCAGTGCACAAGAGTTCCCTTTCTCTACATCCTTACCAGCATTCATTATGTCTTGGCTTTTTTTTTTTAAAGAAGATGTTGGGGGTAGGAGTTTATTAATTAACTTATTTATTTTTGCTGTGTTGGGTCTTCGTTTCTGTGTGAGGGCTTTCTCTAGTTGTGGCAAGAGGGGGCCACTCTTCATCGCGGTGTGCGGGTCTCTCACTATCGCGGCCTCTCTTGTTGCGGAGCATGGGCTCCAGACGCGCAGGCTCAGTAGTTGTGGCTCATGGGCCTAGTTGCTCTGTGGCATGTGGGATCCTCCCAGACCAGGGCTCGAACCCGTGTCCCCTGCATTAGCAGGCAGATTCCCAACCACTGCGCCACCAGGGAAGCCCTATCTTGGCTTTTTTATAATAACCATTCTAACAGATGTGAGAGATATCTCATTGTGGTTTTGATTTGCATTTTCCTGATGGTCAGTGATGTTGAGCACCTTTTCATGTACTAGTTGGTCATTTGGATGTATTCTTTGGAAAATGTTTATTCAGGTCCTCTGCCCATTTTTAAATTAAATTTTATGGATTTTTTCTATTTATTTATATGAATTATTTATATATTTTCAGTATTAACTTCTTATCAAATATGTAGTTTGCAAATATTTTCTCCCATTCCATAGTTTGCCTTTTTATTTTGTTGATTGTTTCTTGTACTGTGCAGAAGCTTTATTCATTTGATGTAGTCCCATTTGTTGCTTATACTTTTGGTGTCATATGCAAAACAATCATTGTCTTTTTTTTCTTTTCTAATATAAGCATTTGACATTTGCAACTTAGCCACTCTTTGACTGCATCTGCCCAAATTTAATATGTCATATTTTCATTTTTATTCAGTTCAAAGTATTTTCTATTTTCTCTGTGATTTATTTTTTGACCTACGGGATATTTAGATGTGTACTATTTAATTTACAAATCTTTAGGGATTTTCCAAGTATCTTTCCGATATTAAACTCTAATTTGATTTTATTTTTGTCTGAGCATCATAATTTGTATTATTTCAACTCTTTATCATTTGCAGCATTTTGAATGGTCCAGAAAATGTTCTATCTTCATTAATGTTTCATGTGCACTTAAAAAGATGTGTATTTTGCTATTATTTGTTGAAATAGTTTATAAATATCAGTGTGGTAAAAATGGTTAATAGTATTGTCCAAGTCTTCTTACTGAAGATTTTGTCTACATGAGCCATTTATAAAGACAGGAAAGTTGAATTCTCCAACTATAATTGTGAATTTGCCTCTTTACCATTTCAGTTCTATCTTTTCTTCACATATTTTGAGCTGTATCATTTGAAGAATTCATACTTAGGACTGTAAAACTTCCTGGATTAGATGACCCCTTTATCATTATGTAATGTCCCTTTATATCTCTTATAATGTTTCTTGTTCTGAACTACTTTGTCTAATTTACTTTACATTTACATTAGATATAATGTAAATCTAATTTACATTATACCTAACCCAGCTTCAGTTGATTAGTGTTTACATGGTATATCTTTTAAATCTATCTATATCTTTATATTTAAAGTGAGTTTCTTGTAGACAAATATAGTTGGATATTACTTTTGTTAATACCATTTGACAATACCTAGCTTTTAACTGACATGTTTACACCATTTACACTTAATATAATACCAATATGATTGGACTTACATCTACCTTTTTACTATTTATTTTCTAAATGTGCCATATATTCTTCATTTACCCCCTTTTTTTGTCTTTTTCATGGTTTAAATGAGTAATTTTCTGATTCAATTTTGTCTCCACTACTGGCCTATTATAGTATTTTGTTTTACTTTTTAGTGTCTTCTCTAGGATTTACAATATACATCTTTAACTTCTCACAACCTATCTTCCAAAAATATACACATCATTATGTTGTAAAAACCACACAGTATCATTTCCTTCTACTAATTCCTTGCTATTGTTTTCATATATTTTACTCCTAATTATGTTATAAATCCCACAGTACAGTGTTACTATTTTTGCTTTAGATATTTGACTATCTTTTTAAAGTGTTTTAAAAAAAATGTTTTGTATTCTCACTTTTTTCTATCATTCACAGCATTATTCAATGTTGTAGGTCCAAATATTCATGTTGTATTATATTTCTTCTAACTGAAACACTTCCTTTAACATTTCTCATGGTGAAAATTCACTGCCAATAAATTTTCTCATCTTTTGTTTGCTGAACAAGTCCTCTATTTTACTTTTATTAAACAAAGCTATCTTGCTTGGTATAAAATTATGAGTTAACAGCTTTTTTTTTTTTTCTTTCAGCACTTTAAAGATATCCATTACTGGGCTTCCTTGGTGGCACAGTGGTTGAGAGTCTGCCTGCCAATGCAGGGGACACGGGTTCGATCCCTGGTCCAGGAAGATCCCACATGCTGCAGAGCAACCGAGCCCCGTGTGCTACAACTACTGAGACTGCACTCTAGAGCCCCCGGGCCACAACAACTGAGCCTGGGTGCCTAGAGCCTGTGCTCCACAACAAGAGAAGCCACTGCAGTAAGAAGCCCACACACCTCAACAAAGAATAGCCCCCACTTGTGTCAACTAGAGAAACACTGTGTGCAGCAACAAAGACCCAACACAGCCAAAAAATAAATAAATAAAATAAATAAATTTATAAATAAATAAAGATATCTATTACTTTCTGCTTTGTTTAGTGTCTGATGAGAAACCTGCTGTCATTTTTATCTGTGGTCTTCTGTATGCAATGTTTTCTTTTCCTCTGGATGCCTTCAAGATTTTCTCCTCGTATTTGACTTTCAGAAATTTGGGTATGATGTGCCTAAGTGTGTTTTTCTCTTAATGTATCATGCTTGAGAGTCTCTACCTTCTTCGATCTGTTGTTTGTGGTCTTTCATTCATTTTAGAAAAAAACTGGCCATTATTATCTCTTTGAATATTTATTCTGTGCTGTCTGTCTCTATCTTCTCATGAAAATGTAATCATATATATGTTAAATCATTTTATATTATCCCACAGTTATTGGATACCCTATTCTGTTGTTTCTTCTTCTTTTTCTCTTTTGTTTCAGTTTGAATGCTTTCTATTGATCTAATGTACAGTTAACCAGTTCTTCCCACTGCTATATCCAGACTGCTGATAAGCCCATAAACTGAAATTTTCTTCTCTGTTAGCATGTTTTCCATTTCTAGCATTCTCATTGGATTCTTTTTTTATCTCCATATGCCTGCTGAAATTTCCCATCTGTTCGTGCATGTTTTTCTCTTTTCCACTACACCCTTTAACATATTTAACATAGTTATTTCAAAGTACTTCATCTAATGTTCCATAATCAGGGTCACATCTTGATTTGATTCTGTTGATTGTTTATCTCTTGCTAATGGGTTATTGCTGTTGTTGCTGCTACTTTTTTGTTTATTATATAATATTTGATCAAATGCAAATATTGTGTATAAACAAATAGTGAGGTAAATTTAAAACTGAAAATGGACACCTTTCTTTTTCTTTCAGTCCATTAGTGTGGAGGTTGGGTCAGTCTATGCAGTAGTTGAACTCAGTTAGTTTTTGTTGTTGCTCTAATTACCTTTAGTTTACCATAGACTTCAAATTCCTCCAGTGGTAGATTGCTTCTATCTTGTGCTTAGTATGAGACCTAGAGTGTCGGGAGGATTTTTATCAGTATTTCTGTTCCATTCTCACCTTTCAGCAGAGTTTCCATGCTCATCACAAGGGGGTCTTTTTCCAGAATTTTCCCCCTCTTCCAGAAATAGACTACCTGCTTTAGCTTGTTACTAAGTGCAAGGATTATGTGGGTGCCTGGGAATTTTCAGTCTCTTGTTTTAAACTTCTCAGTATTCCTTCTCCTCTCATCATGGCAGCCCCAAGCTACCTTGTATCAATGGAGTAACTTGTGCAAAGTTGAGTTTCATGGCCCTGTCCTCTAACAGAACTCTGCTTGTCATCAGTGCAAGATCTTGGGCTCAAGTAAGTCTCCTATTTCATTCACTAGTGGCAGACAACTTTTTTCTTCTACTCCTAACCCAATGGCAACCAAACGTTGCCTGGTATCAGGGGTGAGAGGCCAATCCTTTTTTTCATGTAAGAAAAGGATTCAGAAAAGGGCCAGACATTGCACCTTTCCATCGGTAGCAGCCAATCACCATCGACATGCCTGCACCACAAGAGTTTCTCTCAGGTCTCCTTCCTTGCCTCCAATCCTATTTGTGAGCACCCAGTTAGGGCCCATGGACAAGCATTGGTGAGTGCTTGCAGAGTCTCCTTTGTGTGGGGCTTTCAAGGGTTCTAAATTGTTATGCTTGTCCATATTTGACCTTTAAAAATTTGTTAAAATTTTAGTTTGTATTAGTCAGGATTCTCCAGAGAAACAGAACCAACAGGATGTGTGTGTGTGTGTATGTGTGTGTGTGTAAAGAAATTTATTATAAGAATTGGTTCATATAATTATAGAAGCTGAGAAGTCCAGACCCAGGGGAGCTGACAGTATACTTCTAGTGTGAGTCCGAAGACCTGAGAAGCAGGAGAGCTAGTGATGTAAGTTCTATTCCAAATCTGAAGTCTGGAGAAGACCAATGTCCAAGCTTTAAGTCAGGCCTTTATTCTATTTAGGTCTTCATGGATTGGATGAGGTCCACCCACATCAGGAAAGATGATCTGCTTTACTCAGCTTACCAATTCAAATATTAATCTCATCCAGAAACACCTCAGAGACACATCGAATAATAATGTTAGTAATAATAAAATCCAATAATAATAAGCAATGTTTAATCAAATATTTGGGTATCACATGGCCCAGTCAAGTTGACACATAAAATTAACCATCACACTTGTTTTCTTCTTACCTGATTTTTCTTTTTACTGTACTCTATCAAAGGCAAATTTTGTGGGGCCCCTATCTCTTTGGAGGGGCTTGCCATCCTTTGGAATTCAGTGACCCTGGTTGTCTCGACTCTGATGAGTACAAACAAGTTATGATTTTATAGATTATCCCATATTTTTGTTGTTAGAGTAGAAACAATCTATATCCAAAATAGAAGGAGTTTTCCCGAGTATTCCTAACAGTCAGAGTAAAAAGCTTTTGAATCGACACGTTTATCAAACACCTGTCAGTTTTGTTTTTTACAGCGACTGGAAAGATAAGCAATAATGGAATGTCTCTACTTTTAATGCGTTACTAACCTAGTGCATGGGAATGGTGAGTGTGTAACAACAAATAATGCTAATAGTTCAGTGAAAATCATTTAATAATAATATTCTTTATGCTAAGAACCTAGGTCACCAAGGTACTTTATAGTGTACAAAAATAGCTATGCTGACTCAAATTTTGCTTAGAGTCAGTTCTATATTGCTCAGTATTAAAAATAATAGTACCACTGGCTTGATTCCTCAGTTTATGGTATACTTTTACCTAGATTTTTCACATGCAGGGTATTTGTAACAGCATTCTTTAGCTTATACCTGTTACTATTTGTGAGAATAAAATTAAACTTCTTTATATTTTGAATGACCATTCCAGGCTACCTAAATTTCATTCCTAAATTCTAACAAGCTAGCATCATGCTTAACATCTTCTTGTCTTTTGTAAAGTGTATTAGAATTGAGAGCTGAAAAGCTACAGCCTTGAACAAGTGGTAAAGATACACCTTATTTTCTTTGCTGAGTAAAAGCATGGAAATGGGAAGGTAGTTTAACAGAGATTGACTACATTTTATATTAGAGTTTTCCTCATAACAACATACAAAAAATGGACCCACTTCTCACAATAAATATTACTTATATATTATTAAGAGTTTAGTAAAATAACAATTTATTTTTTAATTACATGTTATAGATATGTGAAAACTTAACCTTAACTTTTCATTTTTTGGTTTCATACTATAAAAATAATTTTTTTGAAGTTCAGATACAAACATTCTCTGGGACCTTGAAACATTCTTGGCACAGTGCCTGTAAATATATTGTGAATAAAATGATCTTACTCTTACCTTCTTTCCTAAGTCCAAGGGTGATAATAAAGTCAGGAAAGGTGATAAAGTCCAAACCACTAGCAGCAGCAGCTTTATAGTTCCTAAATCAAACAATTTATAAACTAACTTTATCAGAAGGAACCCCACTATGCAATCTAATAGGGAAAGGATAGCTGTGTCATTAATGGATCACACATGTTTATAGTTGTCATTCATATGAGTTAACACATGATCATCCAAAAGCCACTGATAGGAATAGAGACACAGACATAGAGAATGGACTTGAGGACATGGGGAGGGGGAAGGGTAAGCTGGCATGAAGTGAGAGAGTGACATGGACTTATATACACTACCAAATGTAAAATAGATAACTAGTGGGAAGCAGCCGCATAGCACAGGGAGATCACCTCGGTGCTTTGTGACCACCTAGAGGGATGGGATAGGGAGGGTGGGAGGGAAATGCAAGAGGGAGGGGATATGGGGATATATGTATATGTATAGCTGATTCACTTTGTTATACAGCAGAAACTAACACACCATTGTAAAGCAATTATACTCCAATAAAGATGTTAAAAAAAAAAGTCACTGATAGGGCTTCCCTGGTGGCACAGTGGTTGGGAGTCCGCCTGGTGATGCAGGGGACACGGGTTCGTGCCCCGGTCCGGGAAGATCCCACATGCCACAGAGCGGCTGGGCCTGTGAGCCATGGCCGCTGAGCCTGCGCGTCCGGAGCCCGTGCTCTGCAATGGAAGAGGCCACAACAGTGAGAGGCCCGCGTACCGCAAAAAAAAAAAAAAAAGTCACTGATAATATGTTTGAATAAAAAGATAAAATAAAGACTATCATTGGAACCTGCTGTATACTGATAGCCTAGTTCTCCACTTTTGCTGCAAAGCAAAATGTGTCTTAAAGAGAAAAAAATGTGTCTTTAAAAAAATTCCTGTGGGAAGGGATAATAAATTATTTCAAACCTATATAAACCTCAGCAGATATAAACCATGTAATATTCACCCCAAATTTGGAGAATTCCATTAAACAATTCAGAATACCTTCATATTTTCTCCAATACATGAACCACATTTCCACCAAAATCTCCACCATCTTTGACTATTTGTTATTCACTATGGGTGCTGATACCAAATTCAAATCTATATGAAATAACCAAAAATGAGTACCTGAAAAATTGATTCCATCCCTTCCATTCCCAGTAGTATAGCCAAGAGTGCCCTGAGCATGAAAATTATTATAATTTGTTGCCTTTGAATTTTCTGGAATCTCACTGAAGGTGAAACTGTTTCATAAAATTGTTATTTGAAAACTCTGTTTCAGCTCCTCTGAGGATTATTCCAGAATTATTCACTAAGAAGTAACAGCATCAAGGAAATTTTGTGGGCAGTGGCCAACTTCCACTTGCTTTTCTCCCTGTTTTCCCTGTTACAGGCCAGGGAAAGATGTCAGTGCAGTTGGTATTCCTTAATAGAAAATTTTCCCACTCGTTCTAACAGCTCAGCCCACTCAGTACAAAACAAACTGAGGGTCAGGGGTTAGTGCCAACAGTTCTTTGCTGTTTGTCTCGTTAGTTTTAAAATATGATGTATAAAAATTGTCCCCTGAATTTCAGTTTCCTGACGACAATATGACAAATTTATTTCAACTATTCTGATGTAGGAAGCTAATTAAGTAAACTAGTTTAGCAACTGATCACGTTTCACTAATTTCAACCATCTGCCCCAACATTTGTTCCTATGTGTACCAGCTTTCATAGCTTCTTTCCTCTAACAGCAATTAATGAAACTGTTAATAAGCTACATATATCATACAATGTTGTAACAATTTACCAAAGGATAACATTATGAGACAAATTACATTTAACAATTGTAGAAAAATGACCCTGATTATCAAATGTTATACAACATCAACTAGTTTTCTTCTTAACTCATGCTTCTCAATTAATTCTCTGATTTAACACACATTTTATGTATAATTCATAATTTTAACTCTCGGTCATATTTGCCATCCATTTTTACATGCTGACTGCTTATATGAGACACATATTAATGAAACACAACCTCTGTGCAAATTACTGAGCCCTGATTTTATTTTCAATCACACTCTGAAGTTCACTGAGCTTTTCCATAAGAACTCTTTTCAGTGATTGTGGAATGCATAAAGAGGCAAGCCATACTATTACCCAGTTTTTGTGCTATATTCAAAGAATGGTCTATGTACAAACACACACTTATATCATGATTTTAATTTTTTTAATGAGATTAATTTATAAAGACCTTGAATGAAAACAAAAAGTAAGTGGCCTTGAAAAATAAGTCCTATTGAACTACTTTAGCCTTCTAAAATAGCTTAATGCGTTCGGTAACACTCACACAAAAGAAAAATATAAAACATCATTAGAAAAAATATATATATATCATTAGACTTTGCTAAGAATTTGGGGTTTATTTTCATGGCAATTAAAAAAAATAAAATATATTGACACCTCTTTAATATGTTTTCATGTTTCATTAGCACAGTAAGTGCTAAAAGTTCACCTCACCAGTACTAAATATCCCTCTGTTTAGACACTACTCTTGTCCAAATATACACCCATATACAGTTGATCCTTGCACAACACGAGTTTGAACTACTTGGGTCCACCTACACCCGGATTTTTTTCAATAGTAAATACTACAGTACTACACGATCCATTGTTGGTTGGATCCACAGTTGCAGAGGAACAATGGATATGGAGGAAACACCAATACGAAAGGCCAACTATAAGTTATATGTGGATCCAACCACAGCAGGTTATACCGCTAACCTCCTGGGTTGTTCACAGGTCAACTGCGCATGCACTCACTAATACTCAAAACTGCTCCCTTCTCTCTGATGACCACCACCTTCTGTTTCCATATCTACAATCAAAATAATGTTATAGAGAAAAAAAAAAAACCTGGATATTCTGAAATATCCAGGACATCTTTACAAAGCTGCAAACTTTGTTTATATTTGTATATAGATATGTATAGATGATCCTACACATTCCTCCTCCAGTAAGTTGTTTGGATAACATAGACCTAAGTCAGGAATTTTTTAAATGATTTTAGCAATTTACAGTGAATGATGTGAACAAGTAAATATATCTGAAATCATAATATATTAGTAAAAATATATAACAAGTTTCCAAATGAATTGAGTAAAAATGCAATTTGGAGTCTTAATGAATCATAAAATGGATACATTCATAGTATTATTCCCAACCTACACTAAGCTAAGTTCATCCTATGACTCAGGTGCATTAAGATCGGACATGACTGAAGGACTTATTAAATAGACTTACTTACCAAAATCTGTTTATAAGAAGGACATTACAGCAACTCATTCTAAAGGAGGAGAGAACACCAATTTGGTCAAGTACAGTAGCTCAGCACTGGTGAGGTCAAGCAAATGGGAAAATCCACTGCTCAGGGTATCTTTAGCTCAATTCCATGAATGTGTGTTTTATCTCCTTTAACCCCTGAAGAGACTGAAGTTTAAAGAATTTTGGTCAACATCATAAAAGTCAAAGTATGATCATTAAATTTACAGCAACTTGACTAGAGACATAACTAGTATTGTCTGTACCCAGATCACCAATTATTCATCAATCCTTCCCTGCTCCTCAGGCAATTTGCAGATTATGTTTGTCCTTCTCTGCCTGAAAAAATTAAAACCAAACTATTGGGAACACCTATACATACATCTCATGAGAAACTTACTTCTTAGATTTTGCTTGATCATTATCATTTCTAGAGATAAGCAAGTATACAGTATATTGATATAGCTGAGTTTAGAATGAGGGTTGAAGAAATACAGTGTGGTGCTAAGCAGTCTTGGTTCTACTGTGTTTTAGATATTTTGTATAATTTAGCGATTCTTATTGAAACTGTTGCCATTTTACCATTGGTATATAGAGATAATTTAAATAACTCAGAGAAGAATAACAAAAATAATTCAAAAAGTAAGAACTACATTCTTAGAAGAATGATGGAAAGGAATTGGGAGCCACACTAGAAAGATTACGCTCAAAATGCTAATATAAAGTAGTCTGGCTTCCTTTAAATATGCCACTTTTTATAATGTAAATAGCTTTCGTTTTACAATGGATACTCCATGGCTTAATTAAAATAATCAGGTTGAAAAGCCCCTAAACCAAAGAGACAATAGAACTGAGAAACACTGTCTTCAAATAGTGTGAGAACAGTGGGGAGAATAATTCCACCCCAGCCTAGGATTCACAGAAATTACTTCATCAGTTGTGTCTATATCAGTTTCACCTCTTAAAATAAAAAGATTAAAGCCGCCATTTATATCTTGCATTTCATCCTAAGCAACATCCAGTCTTAAATCTAGTGCCTACAATTCCAAAAGCAAGGCACACTAATCACAATTCTATAATTTCTCAATAACTCAGTGACAGAACTAAAATTCTATACTCGGCCCCAGTGAAGAACCTTGTACATGGGCCATAAAAAAGAAAACTTCTCTTCCTTATGTGAAAAGAAAAAATAGAAAGGAAGGAAGGGAGGGAGGGAGGAAAGAAAAAACTGTGTCATGATTGTACAGTATGTAAATATAACACCCCAATTCATAAAATCCAATAAATCTGCATTTCACTGAGGACCAGGTCAATGATGAATGAGTGAGAAAACACGTGTGCCCAGTTCAGGGCAAGGTTACCATAGATAAGTCATGACTGACTGTTATGACCCAGAGAAATTTGTGCTTAAATGGGTACAGCTTGAGTGCATTTAGATATTTATTAAGCATGTATGAGAACTTCTAAGTTTCGTTTGTCAATCTCTAACATTGTTCACAATCACTATTCTTTCATTGTCTGAAATATTCCTTTCTTTTGTATTTTAGAATTTTCTTACCTTTTTCCTTTCTATTCCAAGAAACCTAAGGAGTGCTTCAAGTTACTTTTTCATCAGATTTTACTATAAAAGACAAGTATTAGAAGACAAAGAAGTAACTCATTAAGACCAAAATAAAGAAAAAAAAACATAAGCAATTTGTCACAACCTGAAATAGTTATAATTGCAAAATGTGGCAAAAGGCAGCTGCAATATTTGAGCACCACATTTAATCTGTAAACTCTCTTGAAGCCAAGGCAAAAAGAAGATAAAAATGTTGGTGTCTACTGCTCTAGCTATTCAGAGTCCTGAGAATGGGATCTCCTGTGGTAAGAAACAGCATACAAGCAACACCAGCAACCATAGCAGAAGGCCCCCGAAATAGCTAGTCTTCTAGGCAGAACTGACTCTGCGGTAATACCATTCTGGCTCCATTCCCCTTTCCTAAAATAACCTCTTAATCTTGACCTCCAGAACCCGTGCAGTGGATGAAGATGGAGACACACACCACAAAATTGGACAAGTACCACTCATTGGCTGGCAATGGGAAATCTGGTCCTAAAAGTTTCATAGATCAAGGATCTAACTCTGCAGGCTTCCAATGAGTAAGCACTGCAGACCCTGCCCCTTCCCTTGGCCGCCACTCCAAACACAGCCACTCAGCAGCCATATTCCATTGTGAGGGTGAGGCAGCGGAGTTCCAAATTAATGGCTCTGCTCATTAGTAATATGCTAATCATTTTCCAACCAAGCTGTATTCATCTGGAATACAATCAGCAAAATCTAATACGTCTAGCATTATCAGGAAAATCAACTGTTTAGCCTGGATTGTTTTAACCACGTAACTGAAGCAAACCCTTTTAACAATGCCACTTTTGAAAACTATCTTTTTGAGAAAATCATTTAACCTTCTGTAAGGACAGCTTCAGGGTTATCATTTTGATTATTAGTTATTGAACTGGGTAAATTGAAATAATGCCCTGGGAACTCACAAGGATGTAGGGCTGCATAAATGGTCCCTAGTCACCTCTCTTTTGCATGAAGAGTCCTCTGTCCTTCCTTTGAAATCTGCTGTTATTTCTCATGGCTGCCAATATGTTACCACTTTTCATCTGTTCCCTTACTCTCTGTACAGTTGTCTGGGTAAGGTTTGGAAAGTGTGCCCACCTCTCCTCTGGAGTAAGCTCTGGACTGTCATGTATCGTTAGAGGGCTGTTTCACTTACTCCCTCGTTCACAGTTTGGTTTCAGATCATGAGCTAAAATCTGCCTTCCTGACCCATTGAGGTTCACCATATTGTGTATGTTATTGTTGTTTTCCCAGAGAACATGATATGTTTAAAAGAGATTGGCTTGTGTTACCATAAATAAGAAACAAGAACTTGCCAAGGGTTTAATATATAGGCTAATAGCTTTAGAGAAGTGCAGGGCACCTTGAAGTTTCATTCTTATAGGCATTTTGGGTTTCCACCAAAAAAGACACTTAAATAAGAAAAATATATCTACTTCCTTCATGGCTAGCTCTGGCTATTTAAATCAGGCCAACTCAAATGTATACTTATACCACAGACCTTAAAGCAAACCTTAAATATGCACCAAGGTTTGTAGCTTTTCTCATGAGCTTCCTCTTACTCATTCCTAATCTAGTCCTTCATTTCATCTTTATTGAACCCCAGTCTTCTGAATCTGTGTCTCAACTTTATTTCTGCTTCTTGTATTTGAGCTTCAGCTTTTTCCAGTGAACCTGGCTTGGATGTTTTTCTGGATTTTGACTCCATGAATTACCCCTTTGGTAGAAATCCCTTGCTATAGCTCCAGGAAAGAAAGAAAGAAAGAGAGAGAGAGAGAGAGAGAAAGAGAGATGGGGGGGGAGGGAGGGATGGAGGGAGGGAGGGAGGGACGTGGAAGGAAGGAAGGAAGGAAGGGGCAGCAAATACACATCTAGTCACAGGAGCTCAGACATTCACCCTTTACACTCTATATAGAGTATTTAGACTTCCAATTTCAAGGTGATTGTGAATTAGAGCAAGTTCAACTCCAACTGATATTTTGTATCAATAGGAAGCAAGTTACCTTATATCTTCTGACAAAGTGAAAGACACATGGAATGGGGAAATGGGAAAATTATTTCATGACTTTTTTTCTTTTTGACATGCATTTAACCACTCCACAGGATTAAGTAAGTGCACAGACACTTAATCAGAAGCATGTGAAGGTTTTGATTGTTTAATAAGAATGTTTAACTCTTTTCAAAACCTTGAAAATTGCCAGCTACAGTTTTCAACAGCCTGCTGACTACATAAGATAATGCAATGGGATTTTGAGGGGATGCTTCCTATTGTCTTGGAAATTCTTCTGAAGCTCCAAAAATGAAAATAGTAGGCAATAAGTACATTTACCTTCTGAAAAAAAAAAAAAAAACAACTAAATATATCTATACTAGACATAACTAAAAGATGGCAGAAACAATCTAATGATTTTATCAATCACAATGATGCACTTCCTGCCTCTATATAGAGTTTGTTATACTATGACCCTAATCTTCTGGCAAAATCATCATGTGTTCTGGACAAGGAGCTAGTGATCATTTGCCAAAATAGCAATAGTTTGTGCTTAAAATAGTACCAAAAATCACATGTTAGAGCATTCTGACACATCTTGCACTATCAATATTCTACACCTGATATGGCTCTAAAGGCTATGTAGTGAAAAGAAAGAAATGTGAGAATAAAAGCCCTAAGTCATTTTTAACTTAATGAAATAGGATATTGATTTAATGTTAACAAGTAGAGATATTTCAAGTAATAACTTGGTATTTTGTAAACAGATATTGAGGAGGGCTCCTAGAAAATATTATGGTAATACTCCCAAGTTGGTAGACTATGGCAACTAAAAGGCAAGGACCCAGCCGAAGTGGCTAATCTCACTCATCCGCTGACAGACTGTGAAAAGTGTTGGATTTATGCCGGGGTCAATCACAATTCTAAATGTGAATCTTTCTCTACTTTCTAAAGATAGACCTGCTGCTTGAATATAGCAAACCTAATGAATGAATGAAAAGACAATCAAAATCCGATAATTTCAAACAAAAATTAAAGGCAATACTTCTGAAGCTGTATTCAGTTCCAAATCTGAAAACAGGAAGATAGAAATCAAAGTGTGTATTGTTTAGGAGAGAGGGGAAGATTTTGAATTTAAACAAGTGATTTAATCATGCGGTGAAAACTTTCATTATGAACTACATGCTCTCCAATACTTTAAAAATCTACTGTTCCTTTCTAGACACAATTCTGCCAAGTTTAGATCCTCCTTAAATGTCACAATTTTGATTTCTAAAATGATTTTGTTTTGTTATACCAAGTCACATTTTCTTGTTTTCAAAGTCTTTTAAGTTTATTTAAACTACTAGAAATGACCTTTTGAAAACAATACCTGGAATATCCGACAGAAAAAAATCTCTAATCTTGAAATTCACCTTAGGTTTAACAATTTGGAAAAATTAAGAGGGAATAATATAGATCACATACTTGGAGTTTTTGTTTTGGTTTAACTCAGGATTTAAGTGAACCCAGCATCTTTCCAAACCCCAAGTGTATGGAGTTTCTTGCTCTTCTTCCTGGTAAGAGAAGAGATATTTTTTTAAAGAAATCTTTTATTATAATCATATTCTCATTTTCTTTTCTCATATTTCTCATATGTATATTAAACCTATAGAGGATTGCTAGGTAATTAAGACATCCTTATATTTTCTGAGTCCTAGAAGTCAGTTTCAAAATATTTCAATGTTAGAGGCAAATAATGTCAACCACATTGTAAATGAATATAAAAGGGGAAGCAAATGCTGTGTTAATAGGTCCAGATTTCAGTCGGGCATTTCTTGCCTTTCTGCCCTTTGTGCTAGTTAGTATGTGTGGTAGGTAAGTGTGGCCCAGTGGTAGCAACATAACAGGGCGTGTGTGGACAAACATGAGCTGGGCTCCTATGGTTTCTTTCCACTCTTGAGACAAGGCAGGACACACCAGGCAGGACAGGGCTGGGGGATAGCTTCAACAGTGAACTCTCTCCCGGAATCCCTTGTAACTGAGGAATGATTGCTTTTCTAACATCTTGTCCAAATGACAAAGGCAAAATTCAACAAAATAAAAAGTTTGCATCTGTTAGGTACCACCTACATCTGCCTACATATCTTCATGACGCAGACTGAGAATGTGCGTATGTCACTAGCAGAGGGGGTTGGAGTTCATAACATGAATCCCATTGGCAAGGATGTATTTTAGTGGGTTGAATTACACCCATCTGAAAAACAACATTTGGGTTCACCACAGGAAGGGCTTGGAAAGAGAGAGGCTGCTCACGAGGAGATGCTGACACTGGGGAAGAAAGCAGGGAGGAAATGCAGCATAACAAAATCCCATTGAACTATTGATGATGGCGACTCTAGCATGAGAGTTTGCCGGTCACTGCTATCTTGGAAGAAGTTACACAGATATTGATATACCCAAATTAAAAAAAGAAAAAAAAGTTTCATTCTTCAAATAATTTCTTTTATATGAAGTTATTTTTCAAATACCTGTAGGATTTTTCTGGAAAAAGAAAAGTCTATAAAACCCAAATATCAGAAAGTTTTAAAGACATTTGGATAAAATCCTCCCACAGATTCAGTTGGATTAAAATTAATTCCACTTCTCTTGTAATAACCTATAATGGAAAAGAATCTAAAAAAGAATATATATATATATATACACACATATATGTATGTATATAATTGAATCACTTTGTTGCACCCCTGAAACTAACACAACTTTGTAAATCAACTATATTTCAATTTAAAAAAAAAAAATTCCACTCCTGGGTCTGTCTAAAATTTTGCATTTGGCTAGGAGAGTTAGCGAACACTTATTTTTAAAGTTTATTTTAGCTGCTAAAGTATATATAGTGTGTAGTATATATGAATGCAATCACTATTTTTTCAATTGACCTCTTACACAGCAATCTTGCTAAATTAACTTAGAAATTCTAATAATTTTGTTATAGATGCCTCAGAATTTTGTATGTATGCAATCATATGACCTGAAATACAACGAGAATTGTATTTCTTTCTTCCCAGTTCTCATAGCTCCATTTTCTTGACTTACTGCATTGGCAGGGCCTTTCAAGAAAACATTGAAAAAAAGTGAATATTCAGCTACATTTTTCCATTCCTCAAATCAAAAGGAAATCATTCAGCATTCCTGGTTAAGGATGACATTTCTGGATTTTTTTTCTTCTAGATACCCTTTATCAAATCAATAGTCTCCTTCTATTCATAGTTTGCTAAGACTTTTGATCATAAATAAGAAGCGAATTCTATCATAAGCTTTATCTCCATCTATTGAGATGGCTACATGATTGTTCTCCTTTGTTAACTTGTGAAATGCACTGATTTTTTTTTAATGCAAAACCAATTTTACATTCATAGAATAAACATAACTTAATCATGATGTATCCTTTTTGGATATTGCTATATTGGGTTTACTGATACTTTGTTTAGGGTTTTTATATCTATGCTCATGAGTAAGATTGGCTTGTAACTTTTCCTTCTTATAATGTCCTTCTGAGGTTTCAATGTCAAGGTTATACTTGCCACATAGAACAGGTTGAGGAATATTCCTTCTTCATTCTCTGGCAGAATTGATCTAAACTGGCGTATTTCTTTTTAAACTGTTTGATAAAATTCATCAAAAATGACAAGTGGCTTGGGAGTACTTTTTGTGGCATATTGGATTTTGTTTGTTAGTCTGAGTTTGTTTATCTTTTAAATTTAGGATTCAATGTCTTTAATAGTCAAATTATTGTTCTCTTTTTGCATTAATTTTGGTCAGCTTTATATTTGGGGGAATTTATCAAAATTTAAATTTATTACTATATAGTTCATAATATCCTCTTTTAATAGTTTAAATCCTGAAAAATATATTATAATGTCATCTTTTCCATTTTTTATATTGATTATCTGTGTCTTTTTACTTTTTTCTTCATCATTCTTACCAAATATTTATCTATCTTGGTCTTTGCAAAAAACTAACTTTTGTCTTTGTTGATCCCTATATTATGACTGGGTTTTATTACATTA
Organism: Delphinapterus leucas; assembly: GCF_059928025.1. Lineage (NCBI taxonomy): Eukaryota > Metazoa > Chordata > Mammalia > Artiodactyla > Monodontidae > Delphinapterus > Delphinapterus leucas. The sequence goes on along the minus strand of NC_143136.1, from coordinate 74,190,822 downwards.
TTTTATACTTTTATTATTTACTGCCTTCTACTTTCATTGGATTTAACTTGCTCTATTTAACTAAGTTTTTGAGATTAATGCTTGCCTTGTTGATTTTCAGCCATTCTTCTTTTCTGATATATACTTATTTGTATATGTACCTATATAAGTCTCACAAGTTTTGGGGTATAGTATTTTTGCAAGCATTTATTTATTCATTTTCTATTTTTCATTTTGATTTTTTCTTTGACTCATAGGCTACTTGGAAGTATGCTCCTTAAATTCCAAATCTGTGAGGGTTTTACGGTTATCATTCTGACTAATTTCCTAATTAAGAATGTTAAGGGAAAAACACATTAAGATGGGTAGGAGGGGCAGAGATACAGCCTAGTCAGTATTCACACCCCACACAGGAGACCCACAGGTAGAAAGAATATCACAAACTCAGAGCACTTCTTAAGCAGCAAGGAGTTCTAGTCCCATACTGGACACCCCAGCCCTGGGGTCTGGCACCAGGAAGACGAGGCCCCATAACTGGCTTTGAGAACCAACAGAGCTTACAACCCAGAGAGCCAGAGGGTTATAGGAAACCAAGGCTCCCAACCTAAAGGGCTCACGCAAAAAATCAGTGACTGAGTAGTGGCACAGAGGTAGCAGATTGAAAAAGCACCTGACGCTCTAGCTGACCTCCCGAGACCACCCCAGCACGACCCCAGCCTTTACCCAGCTCCAGCCTCAGCCCTCCCAGCAAGACTGCAGTCCTCAGAACACCCCCGAAAAGGTCCCAGCCCATGATGGGCTCAGGCTCTAGCACTCCCACCAAGGCGGTGGCCCCTGGAACACTGCAGTAAAAGCCTTGGTCTGTGCCCACACCAGTTCCAGCCATACCACCAAACCCACCAGGCACATACAGGCACATAGAGATGCTCCTGCACAAAGCCATGCCTCCAAGACTGGCAGAGGTAACTCTTTTGCCTTGTTCATAGAAACTAACACAGAAAATGAGATGACAAAGGAATTGATTCCAAATGAAAGAACAAGATAAAACTCCAGAGAAAAACCCTAATGAAGTGAACATAAGTAATTTACCTAGAAAAGAGTTTAAAACAATAGTCATAAGGAAGCTCACCAAACTCGGCAGAATACCAGAGAAACACAAGAACTTCAACTATAAAAAAGAATGAATCCGAGCTGAAGAATACAATAACTGAAATGAAAAATACACTAGAGGGAATCAACAGCAAATTAGATGATTCAGAAGAACACATAAGTAACCTGGAAGATAGACTAGTGGATATTACCCCTCTACTAGAGAACTTCTGGATAGCTGGGACAAAAACTTATTCAATTTTGATATCCCAAGCATTTAGCACCATACCAGGCAGATGGATATTATGGATGAATAAATGGAAAAAGAGGAAAAGGAAGGAAGTTTCTCCAGATACCTGAGGATCATAAAACGTTCTCCTGCTGTAAAATTCTTCTCTTTTTGAGTGGTGCAATACACAAGGACTAGAGGCTTAAAACTCTGTGCAGTACAACATCTGGAATATTCTGATAGTAAATAAAGTAGCTAGTTCTATATTAAAATGAAATAAGAAGCTCTTTTTAAAAAGAAAAGAGAGGGAAAAATGCATATTTCTGCCAGTTATAAACAGATCTCTAAATTAAATTTCCAATAGCAACTAGTTATTATGTCACTGTTTTTTACTTTAAAAAGTTATCATTTTTGAAAGAGGTGGAAGAAGGTAGAGGGAGTTTTTTTTGGAAAAAAATGAAGTCTGTTATTTAACACAGCTCATTGGATAGCTGGTCATTCATACTTTCTCACAAGGAGTCCCCAAGACAACACTCTATACTTTTAAACTTTGTGTCCTCGGCCTGAACCATGAAAATGATTTCTGTTAGCCTGACCAAACGTTCCCACTGAAAGCAGTGTAGGCTGCGCTCCTCTACAAATACACACACACCCCTGACTATTTGGACAGCATGTCCTCCCTCGAGAAAATAGTCACCTCTATATGGATAAATTGATTAGTCAAGCCCATACTACTCCAACTTTAAAATAGCATGAATATTTTCAACACCCAAAGATAAGGAGTTTTTAATTTAAGTGTTGAGAGGCTCTTCAAAGTGTTGACGACAGCAGAATATGACAAATTATTCTGTATGACCAAGAAGCTCCTCCAGCTAATGATCGACAGGAAATCAAAATGGTGACCCAATATTTCAGGGAACCCAAAGAGGACAAGGGGAGACCAATTTTCTCAGTTTGGAGGGCTTATGGTCTTTGGTGGTTATGCTGATAAACTGTCTGTAGAAATGTCTGTGTATAACTTGTCTGACTGCAAGGAGGGTCACTGTCTTCAAAAGACTAAAAGTAATGCAGGTAACTTTTAATCAACATGTAAAATTTACTTTTGCTAAAAGTGAAAGCATGTAACCAGACAAAATTATCAAAGCACAAACAGTCACAGCACTCTCCCCCCACCCAATTCAACCCCTGGAACTCAGTGCTGAGACTGGCCTTAAGTCAAGAACAAGAAGATCTCGTTTTATTCTAGTTAATATGGAGAAGGTTATTGTGGTTTGTCAGAGAGAACATTGAGCTGAACAGGGTGTATAAGGAGATAGTGAAAAGCACAGGTTAAGGAAGATAGAGTAAGAGTCAAGCCAAAGGCAGATAAATATTGTACTTAGATACTGTGCAAAGCTGGAGTATCACACAGCTTCCCAAAGAATGAATTAGCGGTGCCTGACAGCGTCATGCTATGTGTTGCCCCTAACTTTGCCTGGTGAGGATATATGTAATCATGGTCAAGAGAGTAGATGCTACATCCGACAGGAAAAAGAGTTTGAACAGTGACAAAGTCAAGAGTTCAGTAATTATAGTTGCTGCTGTAGACATATTGGAACATTGGCAGACTGCAGCAGGGATTGTTGATTTGTCCAGTGCAATCGTGACTCAGAATTCTTTTAAGTAGAGCACTAAAATTTATAGCAAGCTCTGAAACTCAAGAATCAGAACCATTAAATTTTAGTAAGGAAATTCCTTGATGTAGCAAAATCTGTGACCTCCTTGGGCTGAGTGATTTAAGAAGAGGCCAAAGACCTTCTGCTCGAAATGTCACTGAGGCCAGCCTGCTATACGCCATTCCACTCATGGAGGGCTAAGTTAGGTTTAAACATTAAAGGATCCTTTGAAAGTAAAGGTATTGTTTTTTCCCCCATTCTTTATTTATTTCAATGGTCTTGTTTCCAAAAAATAAGCAAAAATTTGAAAATGATATACATCCACAGAAAAACCTTCACACCGGTGATTAGAGCAGCTGTATTTATAATTGCCAAAACTTGGAAGCAACCAAGATGTCCTTCAGTAGGTGAGTAGAAAAATCAACTGTTGTACATTCAGACAATGGAATATTATTCGGCACTAAAAAAAAAAAAGAGCTATCCGTCCATGAAAAGAGATGGAAGAACTTTAAATGCTTATTACTAAGTGAAAGAAGCCAATCTGAAAGGCTACGTAGTGTACTATTCCAGTTATATGACAGTCTGGAAAAGGCAAAACTATGGAGACACTACAAAGATCAGCGGTTGCCAGCGGTTGGATGGGAAAAAGGATGAATAATCAGAGCACAGAAGATCTTTAGGGCAGTGAATATACCCTATATGATACCACAGTGATGGATACATATCATTATACATCTGTCCAAACTCATGAGATATACAACACTAAGAGTGAACTGTAATGTAAGCCATGGGCTTTGAGCGGTTATGGTGTGTCAATGTAGGTTCATCATTTGTAGCAAACATACCACTTGGATGGGAGGTGTTGATAATGGGGGAGGTCATGCATGTGTGAGCCTATATAGGAAATCTTTGTAACTTCCTCTCAATTTTGCTGTGAACCTAAAACTGCTAAAAATAAGTTTTATTAAAAATGATTTACAAATATACGTAAAATATTGCCAAAGTACATAAATTGGATGTAGGGAAGAGAGGTGAGGCAGTGGGAGTATAAAGGTGAAGTCATTAAACACGGTAACACTCTTCTTGGGGAAGGCCAAACTATTGAGCCACGATAAACCATTAATTGGTCAGATGATCAAATTAGGCACTAAGGTATACAGGACAATTTTGTTTGGGAGTTGTCAGAAGGTTGACAGATGGGAGAAATCCAGCATGTGGGACCCAATCCCTCAAGAACTGTTTTAAATGAGAAATCATAGGGGGAAAGTCTTAAGACATAGGAAGACATCATTAAGGGCTCTTAATTCTGAAATGAATGAAGCAGATGGGAAAAGCAAGCTAGCTAGCAAAGCAGGGACACAGTTTAGCAGGTGGGGAGGCACTAGAATGATTTTGCAGAAAAGGCTCTGGTTCTTGTAACAGATTCCTTTTTTTTTACCACGTTACACGATTTTATTACAATCTCCTCTTTCCTTCCACCAAAAACTTCACTTCTAAGAAGTCTGTGCTCCACATAAGGCACAAAAATGCTCTGTAGCATCAGTGTGACCACCGTGTGCGGGGTTCCCTGGGGAAGCAGAGCCAGGACAGGGAAAAAAGAACCTGCAAAAGAGAACTTGTGATAAAAACCCAAGTGATGCAGGGCCCTCAAGAGTTCAGCTCACTAAGCTACAGGGGCAACTGAGAAATTTCTCCCTGCTACTGCTGATTGTTGGGTCTCTCCTTACACTTTTTGGTATTCATAAACAATGTCATGATCTGGTCCCTGCTTACCTCTCTAGGCTTATTTCCTGAATTTTTCCTAACCTACTACATATGCCATACACTCTCAAGTCTCTGTGCCTTTGTACACACTGTTCCTTCAGACTGGAATTACCTAATCCCCTTGACATTGTTGATAGCTGTTATTCAATCTTTATTACTTATCCTTAAAGTTATTTCTGCTGATATTTCCAAACTAACCAGATTCTTCTGTGGATATCTATTAGCTGCAGCATTTATCATTTATGTGTTAAAAATGCTGGGGTTTTGGCCTAAGAAACTTGATTTTGAGGACAGTGTCTTAAAAGTTTCCCAATCCTCACTCCTAGCACGTAACACACTACCTATAACATAACATTTGTAGAATGAATAGTTGATAAATTCATCATGTCCTGTTTTATCATTTATTTTTGTTACAGTTTCATCTGGCTTCTACTGATTATACATTAAGATGCATGTATATATACACATATGCACACACCTAAAGCTCATTGGTTGCCCATATCCAAATTACAGTCTAATATGGGTTACCTCTTAGAAACTTTAAAGTACATGCTAATTTCATGCACACTAAGGAGTTCTGGGTACATTTCAGTCATGTGGGATAGTATTCTTGTCCTTAATGTCTGTGGCCAACATTGTCTGGGGACTATTGGCTACTGCCTACTTACTATATAGCAAATTATTGGGCCTACTCTCCAGTCAATTTTGTTGCTGTTGTTGTTACTGCTGCAGGCACTACTTTATAGTGTCATGATTGAAAACAAATGACAATACTTTAGCAAAACTTATTTATTAAAAATTTCAACAAAAAATATTAACTGCCATTAATTGCTACCTTAGCATTTAATGAGTATCTACTATGTGCCAGACGCAGAGCTAGGTATTTTTTACCCTCCTCGTATCCAGTTCTCACAACAGCACTAACAAATGAGCATTAAAACCCACCGCTTGCACATGAGGAAACTGAAGTTCACTGAGGATACTGGGGTGCCTCAGTCACATCACGAGGAATGGTGGAGCTGAGACTCTGTCTGCTCTTTACTATGCCAGCCCGTCTCCGTATAAAGAACTTCTTTTTGTACTCATGGTTCTCTATTCAATGATTTTCTTTACTAAAAAATGAATGATGGGTGAGTATGCATATTTTAATGTAATTAAACCTTTGACACACAAAAGCACAAGCAAACAGAACAGTAAAGACAAAAGAAAGTAGTGCAGATGATACCCAGATTATGGCCATATAAACCAGTGAACCAGAAGCACTTCAGACAAACCAGCAATACCCTGAGTATCCCAGTCATACAGCCATGAATTTGACTGCTTGTTGGCTTTTCTTTCCAGGCTGTGCTTCCTCAGAGGCAGAAAGATACAATTCAGTGAATGAAATTGCTCATAAAATCAAATTCTAGTAACTGCCCCTACCCCCAGTAGAGTTGGGGGTTGAGGTATACACGAGAGAAAAGAAATAATTTTAAATTTTGGTTTTATGGACCCTGAATTACTCAAACATTATTATTTTAGATCCCAATCTTAATCCCAATAGTATTTCTTAAGCACTTAATAGACTTTACTTTTTTTTTTTTTTTTTTTTTGCGGTACGCAGGCCTCTCACTGTTGTGGCCTCTCCCGTTGCGGAGCACAGGCTCCGGACGCGCAGGCTCAGCGGCCATGGCTCACAGGCCCAGCCGCGCCACGGCATGTGGGATCTTCCCAGACCGGGGCACGAACCCGTGTCCTCTGCATCGGCAGGCGGACTCTCAACCACTGCGCCACCAGGGAAGCCCTAGACTTTACTTTTTAGGACAGTTTCATTTCTACAAAAAAAATAAATAAATAAAAATGAGGGGAAGTACAGAGAGTTCCCATATACTCTCTGCCGCACATGTGCACAGCCTCCTGCACTATCAAGATCTTGCACCAGAGTGGTATGTGATGTTCTCCAATTTTAATAAATTATATCTCCGTCTCCATGGAATTTATTGAGTATGGATTCACCATGTACTAGTTCCCTAAAAACTGGTTAAATCATACCCAAATTCTCATATACTCAACATATAAGGTGAATCCAAATAGCTCATTCCCAGCCTTTTCAGAAAAATCGAAATCGTAGCTGACACTAGCTGAACGTGTTTTATTTGTGCTTTTCTGAGCACTTGACTTGTATGAAGTCATTTAATCCTCCTAACAAATAGTGAAAAATGGGTGAGTATACATGTTTTAGCAAACTATAAAATGTCTTCATCTTCTCCATGGAATTTGTGGCACCCAGCACATGCAGTTTCCATGTGTCAGAGGTTGATCAACAAATGCATCCATGAAAGGCAGGAAAAGGTTGAACACTTCTCAATATATATTCTTTGAAAAATACACTATTCATATCATGGGGGAATCATATTGTTCAGTCCATATACTGTCATACATACTTGTGTTTCCTTGCAAATGAGCCAAAGTGGGAAAGGGATGGGACAAAATCATTGTAAACAGACGGGACAAACTAAATTGAAAATATTGTTCATCGTACCAAAGGACACACTACTATAAAGACTCTGTCTTCATAATATAAATTAAACATGAAAAATAATCAAATTAACCTCTGGGAATTGTTTCTAAAAACAATTTTTATGGCATTACAATGTTTTAACAGATTCCGCTTAATCAAATATACCTTCTAAAACTGGCTTTTCACAGAATTATCATTAAAGTCCATGATTATAACCTTGAGATTAGTCAAATCTTGAAACACCTTCTGAGTCAGTCTTTCAAAATATAAAATAACTTTCAGGGTCTTCCCTGGTGGCGTAGTGGTTGAGAGTCCACCTTCCAATGCAGGGGACACGGGTTCGTGCCCCGCTCCGGGAAGATCCTACATGCCACGGAGTGGCTGGGCCCGTGAGCCATGGCCGCTGAGCCTGCGTGTCCGGAGCCTGTGCTTCACAACGGGAGAGGCCAAGGCAGTGAGAGGCCCATGTACTGCAAAAAAAAAAAAATTAAAAAAAATAAATAAATAACCTTCAGTATTGGTGCAAGATTAAGAATGGTCTGTTGTATGAATCACAACCTTTTCAAGCAAAGGAATTAAAGAAAAAAATTTCCAAAATTCCATAGTCCCTGCATACTGTAAATGTATTTTTTGTATCCACTTATTGAGCAAATACATAGGGACAAGACCCCTAGAACTTTTCTTTGTGTGTGTGTGTGTTTTCCTTTGCTGTGCAGAAGCTTTTAGGTTTCATTAGGTCCCATTTGTTTATTTTTGTTTTTATTTCCACTTCTCTAGGAGGTGGGTCAAAAAGGATCTGTGATTTATGTCAGAGAGTGTTCTGCCTATGTTTTCCTCTAAGAGCTTTATAGTGTCTGGCCTTACATTTAGGTCTTTAATCCATTTTTAGTTTATTTTTGTATACAGTGTTAGAGATTGTTCTAATTTCATTCTTTTACATGTAGCTGTCCAGTTTTCCCAGCACTACTTATTGAAGAGGCTGCCTTTTCTCCACTGTATATTCTTGCCTCCTTTATCAAAGATAAGGTGACCATATGTGCGTGGGTTTATCTCTGGGCTTTCTATCCTGTACAATTGATCTATATTCCTGTTTTTGTGCCAGTACCATACTGTCTTGATTACTGTAGCTGTGTAGTACAGGCTGAAGTCAGGGAGCCTGATTCCTCCAGCTCCGTTTTTCTTTCTCAAGATTGCTTTGGCTATTCGGAGTCTTTTGCGTTTCCATACAAATTGTGAAATTTTTTGTTCTAGTTCTGTGAAAAATGCCATTGGTAGTTCGATAGGGATTGCATTCAATCTGTAGATCGCTTTGGGTAGTATAGTCATTTTCACAATGCTGATTCTTCCATTCCAAGAACATGGTATATCTCTCCATCTGTTTGTGTCGTCTTTCATTTCTTTCATCAGTGTCTTATAGTTTTCTGCATACAGGTCTTTTGTCTCCTTAGGTAGAGGAGACAAAAGACCTAGGTATTTGTTCCTAGGTATTTTATTCTTTTTGTTGCAGTAGTAAATGGGAGTGTTTCCTTAATTTCTCTTTCAGATTTTTCATCATCAGTGTATAGGAATGCAAGAGATTTCTGTACATTAATTTTGTACCCTGCTACTTTACCAAATTCATTGATTAGCTCTAGTAGTTTTCTGGTAGCATCTTTAGGATTCTCTATGTATAGTATCATGTCATCTGCAAACAGTGACAGTTTTACTTCTTCTTTTCTGATTTGGATTCCTTTTATTTCTTTTTCTTCTCAGATTGCTGTGGCTAAAACTTCCAAAACTATGTTGAATAATAGCAGTGAGAGTGGGCAACCTTGTCTTGTTCCTGATCTTAGAGGAAATGGTTTCAGTTTTTCACCATTGAGAATGATGTTGGCTGTGGGTTTGTCATACATGGCCTTTATTATGTTGAAGTAGGTTCCCTCTATACCTACTTTCTGGAGAGTTTTTATCATAAATGGGTGTTGAATTTTGTCAAAGACTCCTAGAACTTTAAATGAATTTTTATATTTTATTAAATATAACGCTGTGTGTGTGTGTTAGGGAAATGGTTGGGGACATATTTGCATATGTGCAAGGTGGAGAAAGAAAAGCAGACTGATGTTATGTTGTCAAGGCTCACTTCACATTATGTCCATGGTGATGTCACAGCAGCTTCACAACTTCAAAGGGTCCATAGGTCACACTTTTGTAAGTATTGGTTCATTATGTTTTAGTTCCCTAAAGCCTGGTGAAAGCATATAGAAACTCTCATACACTCAACATGTAAGATGAATCCAAATAGCCGATTCCTACCCATTTCAGAAAAATCAAAATCAGAGCTGACACTTGTTGAGTGTGTTTTAGCGTCTGTTCTCCTCTAAGCACTTGACTTGTTAATTCATTTGATCTTCACAACAACACTGTGAGGAGGTACTCTTATTACCCTCCATACTGCAGATGAGGGAACAAAAATCCAGAGAGATTAAAGTACCTGTCCAGGATCACAGAGCTAAAGAGGGCAACCTAGATAGTCTATCTCCAAAGCCTTCACTTCATATACCTCAATGGGGCTCTATTGTCATCTGGGATGGCATAATCCTTGATTGGATGGGAGTGTCCCACACAGTGTAGGATATTCTGCATTCTTTCCCTCCTCCCATTCAGTGTCAGTAACAGCCCCCAGGTATTGTGACAATCAAAAGTGGTTCCCAATCCCCAGCTCTTCCAAACATCCACTTGGGAGAGGAATCCTCTATGTTAAAAATACCATAAGCCTTTTCTCCAGGCAATACCACATTTCACTGAAGGTCTACACACACACAGACACACACAGACACTCTAGTATACATACACATATTCACGTAATCACACAGCCAGGATTTTCCCTTCAGAGAAAAAAAAATATTAACCGAGTTAAACACTTTCTTCTTCATATTGCTGTCTCAATGAACATTGCCTTCCCTCCATCTCTTACATCTAGAGGGCACAGGCAGGATGAAGAAAAGACAAGGAAAAGAGAATAGAAAATGCAAAAATTAAAGGTGAGGAAAAGTAGGGGAAAACAAATCAAACAGAAGACAGAAGAAATTGTTATGTCTAGTACTTATTGAGATAGGAGTTAGCTGCTCATAAGTCACTGAATAAAATAAAAGCAGTCAGAAAACCAAAACCATATATGACTTGACTTCCCTTAAAATGTCTTTATGCATTTTAGAACCACTGAATTTCAGAATGGAGATGGCCCAGCAAATAACGATAGTGCAAACCCTCACCAAATGGAAGAATGCCCCCTACAACTTCTGTGACAGATGGCCACGCAGCCTCTGCCACATGTCATTTCCAAGAGTAGGCAGATCATTATCTACTTTTAGAAGGAATACATGTCTCTTTTGTGTAGTACTAATTGTTAGAAAGTCGTTCTCATTTAAAACAGAAATCTGCTACGCCTCGGCCTCATTTCTACCCTCTGGAACCATATGGAATGGTTAAATCCTTTTTCCACATGACATCTCTCCAAAATTATGAAGCAGTTATTATGTTGTCCTGAGTCTCCTCTAACCCAAAATAAACATACGCAAAACATAGAATATGCCCTCCAAATATCAGTACACCTGGTAGGATGACCAATGTCCTCAAAAACCCTGTTTCGTTTCCTTCTCCATAGTAATCTTTTCCTTGGAGAGCTCAAAATCAGCACATCTGGTGTGTATTTGTTTGGGAGTGCTCTGTGAACTCTGTACATACATATGTGTATAAATATGAATATGTACACACAAGCATAAATCGCACATGGAGTTTGTGTGTTTGCATATAAATATGTAGACACATATGTGTGCACACATGTAAAATATACACATTGCTCATCTTTCCTTTTCTCTCAAGTGTTTCTTTTTGCATGGCTCCCATCCAGTCCAAGTTCATGAGGAGAGTTCATCTTATTTCCCGGCTTATTTCATCCCTCTGGAAATAAGGTGGGGACTTTGGGGTTATATTTACTTTCCTGAGTTCAATCATGAGTGGATGCCTGCATGCTCCTGTCTCCTACGTGCCCAGGCTTGAATAGTTAGTTAACCCTCAGCTTCTAAGGGTAAGGAAACCACTTAGAATTGTACATCAGAGGAGCTGAGTAGCTCTGAAGATATTTGATCATGTAAACAAAATTCATATCCTGTGATAACTGTAAGCATGACATTAATCTAAACCCATTTGTCTTTTCCTCTCTTAATTTCATTTCCAATTAAGTATTTCTTCCACTGTTTCTGGTTAGTTCATCACTTGTCCATTTTCTACCTTATCTTCAGAAAGCAGGAAAAAAAATCCTTCTTTGATATCCAGGAAAATGTCCAAAGGGCCCTGAGTTCAAATCGCTTTCATATCTCACATTGTGATTTGAGTTTCACGGTTCAGTACTTTAGCAGACCTCAAATGCAAGGGTTGTTTCCAGCTTATGGTAACGTAATTGGATCCAAAGTCATTGTCATCCTTTCATCCCACAGAAGGTTATTTTGATCTTGCTCCTGGGGGCAGTAATTGAGTTGGAGGTGGTGGTGGAGGGGGGAGATATGAAGCAGCATTTAGCCCTTCTTCAAGGCTTTCATTTCGTCCTACTTCTTCACAGCACATGAAAATGCCCTCAAGGGCCCTCCATTGTGCCTACCGTCTGCCCCTCCCACGACTCTTCTTTCTCTACCCCTTCTCTCCTCGCCCTTCTCTTCTCTTTGTTAAAATGGAGGTCATAGAGAAAGCAGAATGGTTCCAGGGTGGGACAGATAAGAAGAAGACAAAGAGGCAGGACATGTTCTGAGGGCATCACTGGTGTGGCACCTGGAATGTGGCAGAGGTGGCCTCAGCGGAGCACGTAGGGCTCCTGGGGGCTCAGGGCTCAAAGCTCTCTGACAGTCCTTGCTCCTCTTCTGAGTTGGCAGCTCTTCCTTCTCTTCATAGCAACTGATTCCAACCTTTAGCACGTGCCTCGACCGTCTACCCACCCACTCCCAACTCTTCACTGTCTGCCTCGTGCTTATGTAAAATAATCAGAAGCCATCGAGCACAAACTCCCTGAACTTTCTTTCCTTCCATCTCCACTCATCCTTACCTGCCCTGGAACAGGTACAATTTCAAAATGAAACATGCCCCTAGTTGTTTCTAAAATGAATTAAATAATCCACCTGTGTTCTTAAGCTTATTTCCTGTCTCCTCTGGGACGTCACTTTAATCTGATAAGGCTTTATCCACTCTTTATCTTCAATCTTACCTCCCCTATGCCTGAGTCTTCTAAAGCATTCAGGTCTAATCCATCTGCAAGTAAAAGGCAGTCTCATCAAGCTACCAAATTATCCCTTTTATTTCCCTGTTTGTAAGAAACTTATACGGTAAAAGCATTTATTTATAAGAGAGATATAATTTATTTATAAAAATATTCATTTATTTATAAGAAAATTTTATTACAAAATTATGTTTTTATGAGAGATATTATAGTGTAGTATATGCATTTTTCTCAATGAAGTGATGTCACCCTCAAGGGGGCAAAAATGGATTCTTAGGGGGCAAAAACATTCTAAAATATTACAATGGTTTCTGGCCCTCCAAAGCTTAACTCTACTTGACAAAGTATTATTTCTCAGTATTTAAATTCTCTCACTTTAGGGAGAGTTTTAATTTAATTTTTCTCTCAGGGAGTAAGATCTGATAATGAGAAAGAGATTGAGAAACACTGATGTATAGGATCCAGCCGGCCTGGGTTTATATCCTGAACCCACCACTGCTTGGCTGGCTGTGTGACCTTTGACAGGCTACTTAACTTCACTGTGCCTCAGTTTTCTTACCTGTAGAATGGAGATCTTAGCACCTACTTCATGAAGTTGATTTTAAGTAAAGATTACTTGAGTTAATATAGGTAATGCTATGAGCGTTAGCCCACTCTTTCAACTAATTGAATCATATGTACAATAAATGAGCTACGAAATCTGGAGCCTGCCTACCTCTTCATCTCTTCCCACTCTCCTTCTCACTCATTCTACTCCAGCTACACTCACGTTCTTACCCATCTCCAAAATGCCAGGCTTGTTTCCAATGTCACATCTTGATTTTTCTGTTCTTACCATCTGGAATCTCTTCCCCCAGATTTTCTCATGGCTTACTCCCTTACTCTCTTCAAGTTTCTTCTCAGATGTTACCTCTTTAAAGAGGTTTCCCTGATTTATATTCCCACTTTTCTTTCCCTATTTCCTTTCATTCTCTTTCTAGCACACATGACTACCTAAAGTTACACATTTTTGTCTCTTTATTTCGTTATGTATGAACTACAAGACGATGGAACTTCTCTGGTTTAGTCACTGTTGTATTCTTGGTGCCCAGGACATTGGGAAAAGTAGTATTGATTGAGTACTAGGCTCTAAGGATATAGTGGTGAATAAAAGAAATGCAGGGCTTCCCTGGTGGCGCAGTGGTTGAGAGTCCGCCTGCCGATGCAGGGGACATGGGTTCGTGCCCCGGTCCGGGAAGATCCCACGTGCCGCGGAGCAGCTGGGCCCGTGAGCCATGGCTGTTGAGCCTGCGCGTCCGGAGCCTGTGCTCCGCAACGGGAGAGGCCACAACCTGCGTACTGCAAAAAAAAAAAAAAAAAAAAAAGAAATGCAGTCTTTGCTTTCCTGGAACCTAAAATCTAGTGACAGTCAGACTTTAAACAAGAAAACATGCAATTAATGTATAAGTGGTAATCAAAATTACAAAAGTCTGCTCTCCCAGACAGCCTGAAGCAACACAACACAAATCATAAATTCCACATTGCCCTGCTGAGACCCACTGACAGGACTGCAGGTCCTTCTTAGGACCAGAGAGCTAGGGACCTGATTTCTTAGAAAATTGCAGGCTATACTAATGGCTACTCCCATCCTTCTCCAACCTGGAATGGTAAGAGACTGAAACACTAAACTTGTCTTCTTGTCAGGACTTATTTTTCTTCCTTCTTAGGTTAGTTGCTTGTTTCACTCACTTTTCCCATTTTTATATTAATATTTTGCCTCTGCCGCTGAACCAATGAACCTCAAAGTGTGGGTCTTGGTCCACCTATATCAGAATCATCTGATATTCTAGTTAAAAATCTAGATTCCCAGATCCTGTATCCAACCTCAGATTTACTGAGGGAAGAACATGAGAATCTATATTTTAACAGTCCCTCCCCTTAAGATTTTTGATGCACAAAAAGTTGAAAACAACTACATTAAACTGTGAGCTTCAGCTTCTTTGTTTTCCCAGAGGCTAGTACATGGTTGGTACTCAAATATTTGCTCAATATATACATGTTTATGTATTCCACATATATTTCAAACACAACATGTTTAAATCTGAATTTCTCTTTTCTTCCAAACTGTCATTGTTCTTCCTACCTTTTCTTTCTGAATTAGTAAAGCCTTAATCAGAGTCACCCTGAGCTATTTTACCTTTTTCTCCAAATTTATAATTAACCAATACCAATGGCTCTGTTAATTTAGTATTTGAGTTAAAAGTCTCGGGCTCATTGACAACCTGTCCCTTAAGGCATTTTTTTCCTTCTGATAACTAGTTCAGTTCTTTTCCCAAGGTGGATGCTCAGTTAATGTTTTATTTTATTTTTAATTTTTAAATAATTTTAAAATATTTATTTATTTACTTACTTATTTATTTGGCTGTGTCGGTTCTTAGTTGTGGCACGTGGGATCTTCATTGCAGTGCGTTGAGTATGAAGGCTCTCTAGTTGTGGTGCATGGGCTCTAGAGTGTGCAGGCTCAGTAGTTGTTGCACATGGGCTTAGTTGCCCTGCGGCATGTGGGATCTTAGTTCCCCAACCAGAGATCGAACCCACATCCCCTGCATTGGAAGGCGGATGCTTAGCCACTGGACCACCAGGGAAGTCCCTGTTTTATTTTAAATTTATTAAATTTTTCTTAATCAAAATAAAATATTAAAACAATTAAATTGTCCAGGGACCTAAAAAGCACAGATGCTGGCTTGGCTCCACTCTTCACAAAACAGAAATAGAGACACAAATGTAGAGAACAAATGTATGGACACCGAGGGGGGAGAAGTGGGGGTGGGGTGAAATTGGGAGATTGGGATTCACATATACACACTACTGATATTATGTATAAGATAGATAACTAATGAGAACCTACTGCATAGCTCAGGGAAATCTACTCAGTGCTCTGTGGTGACCTAAATGGGAAGGAAATCCAAAAAAGAGGGGATATATCTATACATATAGCTGATTCACTTTGCTGCACAGTAGAAATGAAGACAATGTTGTAAAGCAACTATACTCCAGTAAAAATTAATTTTTAAAAAATCAATGAAACCTGAGGTCTAAGCACAGTGTATTATCTTTCAACGGTAGAGGTCTTGCTTTCTTCAAACTCAGGCTTAATGGATTATGATTTACCACCACTAATATGGGAAAAATTTTCAAGGACAAATGTCGGAGGGAAGATCACAGCAGTCCTCATTCTCTGGGCGTTAGATAGTGAGGCTGTTTCTTAACCAGCTTCTAAATCTTATAAAAAAGGATACATACACCAAAGCTTAACTGACTGCCAGAAATTGTATTCATCCATCTTCACTGGAAGAACCAGTTAAACTGGAGTAAAATTATCATTTTTATATTTATGGTACCTATGGACTTTATAAAAACTCCAGCCTTTAAATTATGATTTTCAACTTTCTCTCCTTTTTTGTGAATTTTGTTCACAGGACAGTGTTATCTTCTTGCATACAATTTCTCTTTTTCTCAAAAATAAACAAAAAAAGAATTTTGAAGGAAAAAATGATATTAAAATACAAAAGCAAAATGATATTTCATATTTACTTGATTTTCCCATTCAAATTTCCTAAATGAATAATATCCTCATCCCATATTGTCTTTAATTGGAATCTCCAAATTTAAATCTACATTCAAATTCAGTGATGCATGTGTAGATTCTCATTATTCTCTAAAGAATATATGTTTAAATATATTTTCCTTTTATATCTTTTATAATTAAGGGTAAGCAACTGAGTACATATTATAAAAGAAAATAGGTATTAGTTACTCAGAATATACTTACATAGTCAAAAAAAAAAAACAGTCAAATATTCTGAGAGAGTTACTTTAGACACAAAGCCAGGGAACTGGAACCAGTACTTCTAATATTCTGCATTCTGGCTGGGGAAATTGGAGAATAGAAATTTTAAAAAATGTTTATTGAACTCCTACTGATTATCAATGAGCATGATTCAGAGATAGTCACCTTGGAAGCAGAACAAAGGAACACAGATTTCACTCTAACTATGTACAAAGCTGTCCTGCTAAACAGTTCATGATTTAATCTAGGAGAATCCAGTGTCAGGCACTCAGTAAATTCTCAATAAATGGTAGCTATTAACATGATAATCCTGACATCAACCATGTAGAGTTTAAGGACAGGTCCTCCTACTAATATACCTCTTTTACAGAAGAAGAAACTAAAAATATATTTTAAATTTTTTACTACACAAGTGTCAAAATGAAGTCAAAATGAATTAGAAAAACCCCTCCAAAAGCCTCCCAAGGACCACTTCATAGCCCTAGTTTTTTAGAATGATACCCACTCCAACTAAATATGTGCAGATTCTTGAGGAATTTGACCAGGTAAGTCTACCATTTGGGATGACAGCCAGAAGTACCTTAAACAGCCAACCCACCTATATATTTAGTTTTCTGCTAGTAATATGGAAACTAAACCAAAAAGCAGCATCATGTATCTATACGAAAGGTCATCTGTTGAATAATGTGTGTATTGACTGCTATTAAAGGTAAAATTTCTTAATTTCTTTGTTTTCTATTCTTTTTTATCCATACTTTTTCATTGCTCTGAACATCATGGAAACCCAGCTAAGAGGAAAAAAAAGAGGAGAAATACATAGCTGGTGGGGACCACCAGTAGAGATTGTTACTGATTTTCTGAAGATCCATAGTATTGAGTCTGTAGAGCTGCTTATAACCAACTTTTGTCATCCTTACAGATTCTCATAGACTAACCAGGAAAAAGATGTGGAAAAGGCTGGGAAGAGGCCTTTAGAGGTGCTTTTTCACCATGCGTTTGTCACCATTAGATTGTTGTCAAGATCGAATGAGATACTCAATGGAAAGAGCTTAGCAAACAGTTTGGGGCATATGGGGTACACACACACACACACACACACATGCCTGAGTTTCCAATCATACTGGTTCTCAGAAATGTGTGCTTCCCATAGTACTATACTCTCTCTTCACTTCTATGTTCTTGGTAATTTATCTGCCTTTCACCATCCAACTAATACTTCCCTTCTCTGACCACAGTATGAGCAGAGATAATTATGCTCTTGTTCATCCCTCAAGTCTAAGGATAGCTTCTCCAAAAATCATTCCCAAAGAATCCAGGATATGTTTCTCTCATATTACTTACTGTGTATTGTATATGTGCCTACCTGTCTGTGTCCACCAATAGACTGTGAGATCTCAAAGACAAGAACTATGTCCTTTTTACTCAATATCTTTCAACACCCAACACAGGGCCTGAGCAATGGGACAGACTCAGCAAATATTGGAAGGATGGACAAATGGAGGGCAGGGGTGCATGGAGGAAACAGCTGAGCCACCAGTGCTGCCATCCATGTGGATATTCCAAACTGGAGTGAGCAGGCACAGAATAAAAAGGAGAATCAGAGATTTAAGAAACATGTTACCATAGCTGCACTTATCTGGGTTCCCTCCCATGGGGTAAAGTACAAACTTAAAGTTAAAATGTTGTGGAAGGCAATGCATCAGTATAAACTATTCAGAATCTTCCCTTCTTCCCTTCCCAAGTGTTTGGGAGCCTAAGTTTATCTCAAAGCGGGGATGCTATACCCTTCCTAACACTGGAGAAATAAGTGGCATCGCTGTCTGTAGATCACTCAGAGCTCCTCGGAGAACAGTGCTCCTGGGCTGTGCTTCTCAAACTTTAGGGACAGTGCTTATAGCAGGTGAGGTTAAAATGCAGATTCTTGAAAAAGAATGGATACATGTGCGTGTATAACTGAATCACTTTGCTGTAACACCTGAAACTAACACAACATTGTAAATCAACTGTACTCCAATATAAAATTAAATTTATAAAAATGCAGATTCTGATTCAGTTGTTCTGGGAATGTATAGTTTTTATTAGGTTTTACTCTGTCTGGGGGAAAATTTCACAAAAATTGTGCGCAGTGGTCCAAAACCCAAAAAATAATGGGGAGGCATTTTATTCTAGAACGGTGTTTCTCAACTTTGGCTGTACATTAGAAAGACCTGGGAAGCTTCTAAAAACACAATGCAGACCAATGGTCATATTTTCCCCTTCCCCCCTCCATCAATTAATCAGAATTTGGGAGGATTTCTTCAGTGTGATTCTACCATCACAAAGCTGTAGGAACCAGTGTCCTACCAGTCTACAAGTGCCACTCAGAGTCTGGTCCAAGTTCTGGTTCACTCTGCAAGCTGTTGTTACATCTGGGACAAGTATCCAAACCAAGAGTAAGGGTTTAGAAACTTTTACAGCAATACGACAAATTAAGTTTATGTCCACTGAATCTAATAATAAAAATAGAGGGACTCATTTAAAACAAAAAGTTGACTTACAAACAAAGATTTTGATACCCACCACCCCCGCCCAAGAAGACTTCTGAATAATCAAACACCCACCTTTGGTATTGAGGTTATGCTCAGCCCCTTCTATAAGGTGTTACCTCTCCAAGTTGAAACATTAAGTTCACTGATGAATTGCTGGGGCACATCACTTGGAGACCTGGGTACAACAGGGTTAATAAGCAGGAATGGGGTAGGTGGGGTTACAAACCAGGAACACATGCCCTCCAAGTTAGACAGTTTTCTTTAATTGCCCTGAAAACACACACACTCTCACATAACAAGGAAGGTGAGAGCTGAATGAAGTTTTCTGGGTAATGGCTTGAAATGTTTTCCTTCTGAGAAGTGGTGTTGAGTTACAGCGTGCAGACGGAGAACTGCGAGGAGAGAAGGCACAGCCCAGACCCCACCTTTTCTTGGGTTTGTAGGAAGGTGGACATGGGCTCATGGAGACGAGGCGAGTGATCTGTTGACCTGTCTGGTGGCTGGAATCGACCGCTCCCAGGGTGACCAAAGGGCAATGTTTAGCAGGGCTTACCCAGGGGCCAGCCAAGCAGGCACGGATGCTCTGCTGTGAAATGCCACGCAGGCAGAGACTGACAAGCGGTAGGAGCTGAGCTCTCCCTTTGGACTGCTGTTTCCTGCTCTGTTCAGGGGAGGGGGCTGCTTTCTGGCAACTTTGCTGCTGCTGCTGCTGCTGCTATTGCTACTACGTCAGCTCCCTCTCCCCTCAAGGTAAGCAGGCTCAGAGGGAGGGCAGGCTGCGAGGGAAGCCTTTGTACCATGAACAAGATCCGAAAGTTTTTCCGAGGAAGTGGGCGAGTCCTGGCATTTATATTTGTAGCTTCTGTCATCTGGCTGCTCTTTGACATGGCAGCTCTCCGCCTCTCATTCAGTGAGATCAACACTCGAGTCCTGAAGGAAGACATCATCCGGAGGGAGAGGATAGGGTTCAGGGTTCAGCCATACCTGGGGAAGAGCCTTGACGGCAGCGTGAAAGAGATGAAGCTCCCCTCGAAGGGACACGGGAAGGGCGTATGGGGCAAAGAGAACTTTAGAAAGATGGAAAAGAGTAAGCTCAAGGTTGATGATTTGGACCAAGCCCAGAAGGAAAGAAAAGTGCAGAATGCCCCCGGAAGGGGCAAGGTTGCACCTCTGTGGCGTCCTGCATATCTGCAGACCCCCCCAGTGACTTTTACCAAGCGGAAGACAGAGGGGCGAGACGTCAGACCTGAAGTTTCCTCGCACGTGACGCCAAAGCAAAAGACAGCCCAGGGGGCTGAGAAAACCCCGTTCACAGCAGCAAGGGGAACTCCACTGGACAAAATATCTGTACACACAGGACCTGTTGGTATAAACCAGGAGGGCCTGAAGAGTCTTAGTCTCAGCAGTGAAACATCAAAACAAGCAGCTGAGAGGAACCCAAATGTGACCATCCATCTTAATATTGACAGATCAAAGCAGCAATTCCAGGCAGTAGCAAATGAAAGGACCTACCCTGCCAGCCCACCAGTGCCAAAACCCAGGGAAGCCATAGCCTTAAATAAAACTGAGACTCAGAGCAAAGAACTAAATGCAAATAAACACAAAGCCAATAAGAACCTTCCCTTTTCCAAGTTCATTGCCAATTCAAGTCGCTTAAAGAAGCAATCTATTAATGAGACACAGTTGGGAGGCTTGCCAAAGGTTGATGGATCCAAAGTGGCTGATGGGAAGAAACTCAATTTGTCTGAAAGCCATGTTGTGATTATAACCAAGGAGGAGGGGCTAAAGACAGACACCAAAGAGGTCCCCAATTCCAAAACCAAAACTGTATTTCCTACGGTACTGCGCAAAAGCCAAGAGGAACACGTTGCCAGGAAGAGCAGGGAGGCATCTTTCTCTTCTCTTGCTCTCCAGAGAGCAGCAGTGTCTCAAACCAATCAAGCCTTAGCTGGTGGGCTGGGGCCAGCAAGAATCAACTTAACTGCCAAAACCCAGCCTGCACAACTCAACCAAAGTCACAGAAAAGCTCGTTCGCCTGAAGATGGTGGAATGCACCGTGTGTTAAGAATTGATGTGACACTCTCTCCAAGGGACCCCAAAGCTCCAGGTCAGTTTGGACGTCCGGTAGTTGTTCCCCATGGAAAGGAGAAGGAGGTAGAAAGAAGATGGAAAGAAGGAAATTTCAACGTCTACCTCAGTGATTTGATCCCAGTGGACAGAGCCATTGAAGACACAAGACCTTCTGGGTAAGATCCATTTTTCTTCTCTTTCCTCAGCCCCAAGTATTTTGGGTCTTACATAGAGAAGACTTATTTCTAGATAGTTCTGTGTGATTTTTGGTCACCTAGAGAATTAGAGCAACAATAATCATTAGGCACAGTTCAAATAGTCTACCATCCACACAGAGAAAAATTCCGATATCAGCATACCCATTGCACTCTCTTTATACATTTATTTCTCTGGGACTTTGGCCCTCATCCCTATTAGTTCATGTTCTGTTCCCTTTTCTGTACTGAACACCTATCAAAATGATTAGGGGAGCTCAGTTCCTAATAAAGTGTATATGAACGGTAGAGCTTAAAATGTAATTCCGTTAAAACAGTGACAATGAAGTGAATTCTCAATTTCAGAATCTTTTATTATTAGCAAGTTTGTCAGGAGTATATTTGGGAAAGGAGCACAGAGAAGGAGCCTTCTAGGCCTCTCTGGAATCATGTCTTAGCCAGCAGAATTCTGCCTAATCATGAGTAATGATTACCGTAAGTGAAGAAGTGACTTACTCCTTAGAATTTAATATCCTTTTACATGAGAATGGTAGATAGTTCAGGAGTTCAGTGATACAGGAATAATAATTTTGGAAAAAGTCAATCAGCCAATAAGTAGCAAACACCCACAGGACAAGAATATAATATTTTATATTTCTAGACTTTCACCATTTATGAAGCAACTGCACACAAATCACATGAATTTCACAAGAGTTCTGCAAAGGAGGCAGCAGATATTATGCGTTCAAATCAACAAGTAAGGGCACTCAGAAATTACTTCAGTCTTCCAAGACAGCACAGCCCTGAAGGTGCCCAGTGAGCCTTCATAAACCAGTTTCTAAACAGTTATATTCCTTTAACCAGAAAGTAGATCACAAATATTTAATCTGATTCAAATATATTTGGTTTCTGGCTCTTTTTGGCCCACACATAAGTGAGGGTACCTCATAGCCATATGTTCACTACCCATTAATTGATAATACAACTCCACGTATGCCTTGATAAGCAATTCCTGAGCCAAACAATGTTTGCCGAGAAGGTGGAATTAGGGAATATCAAGATTCAGATTTAGCACATGTGGTCTGTAAAGAATGCCCTCGTTTGGCTTCAATAAAAAAAAAAAAAAAAAAGGAAAACAACCCTTCTCTGTGATCTAGGTATTCAATGTTACTAAGAGGAAGGCAGATATAGACGTGCCTGTATTCATATTGGTGAGAGGGGCCTCTTCATTGGGACGTTAGCCATTTTCAGCTCTTAGCCACTGGCAGATGGCTATTGGCCATGCGCTAATCACCTGCTTAGGCCAAGCACTCTGCCATTCATGTTCCTCACCCTGGTGAAACTCACAACCTTGAGGAGAACACAAATATACCCAAAGCAAAGATGAAGAAACTGAGGCCCTGGGAAGTTATATTGTCTGCGGTCATAGAGCTAGCAATTATAGAGAAATTATTAAAATCCATGCTCAAAATTATGTTGTGCTGTTGATCGCCCATATCTTACTAATTACCACCAAAATGATCCCCAAAATTATGCTGCACCAGCTCTGATCTGAAATCCTGTATATCATATATCACATATATTTATGATATATCACTATATTACTACACATATACACTATGTATGGCACATCCAAATATGCCAGTATAGGGCATATACTATATATGCCATACTATGTATGGCATATTACTATACATATCCTATATAGTATATACTATATGGCCATATACTATACATGCCAAGTTTGAACACAAAACACCAGAGAATGAAGTAGGAGAGTAGCTTTATTTTAACATCCCTTCTGTGGCCTGGCAGACTGCTATGGAGCTTGGAGAAAAATCAGACACTGCACAGAAGCCCAGGCTGCACTTCCAAACCAGAGAAAGGACAATTGTGTGAGGGCCAAAAGCAAGTAATAATGATGTTAACGTCCATATGATTTATTGAAGGCTCAGTAGCTCCCAGTGCTTGTTCGTTTCTGAAATCTGGTCTGTGGAAATTAAGGGTTGCTGCCCAGGGAAGTCATAGGCTTTGTCTTCTGAAGGAGGCTGTCCCGACAGTAGGAGAAAGTGAGTGACACGTGTGCTTGAGAGGATGAGTCAGACAGCATGTGGCCAGGCCCCTCCCTCTTATCACACAACCCACCTTGGCTAAATATAGGTGCTCTTGGCAAGGTGCCTACCTGATGCTCTACTCTTCCAACAGGATGGAGGTGACAGTTTTAAGCCAGCAGGGATCCCGTGTACAGAACCCCTTTGGGGCCATTCTTACAGGAAAGAGAATAAATTATTTTTCTTTTCTTTTACCCAATCACTCTGACTACAAGTATGTGCAAATTATGTATTCATACGGATAAAGTTTGGAAGAAAATACAAATGAAAAACATTTGATTCATCAGGTTGGCATGATTTAAAGTTCTCTTACTTTGATTTTATTTTTTTCAGCTTTGCTCAAAAGGTATATGAGATGCTTGTAAGAAAACACACAATAAGATTTTTTGAGATAATAAATTTTAAAAGTTAGCATGGGGGAAATTGTTATAGAATATAATAAGAATGTGTGTGTGTGTGTGTGTGTGTGTGTGTGTGTGTGTGTACGTGCATGTGAGAGAGAGAGGGTAAACGAAAGAGAGAGAAAGAAAGAAAGAAAGAAAGAAAGAAAGAAAGAAAGAAAGAGAAAGAAAAAGAAAGAAAGGAAGAAAGAAAGAAAGAAAGAAATGGAGAGAGAAAGAATCTATTAGAATGCCGAAGGACTGGCCTTAAAATTAGCTATGGTAGCAACCCACTGGAACCTTTAAATTTTAAGAGTTCTGGGAAATATCTCCCTTACTGCTTCTTTCATTTCCCCCAAATCCACGTTATGGATTGATTAACACAGTATAACTGACGTATCATAACTGGCTATTGAATATACATTGAACCAAAACAAGGATAAAAACCATAGATTTGCTAGTATGTTTGTTTAAATTTAGGTCCCCTCGGTAAAGATAATAAGTAGTTAATAGTTCTTAAGGATGATGATTTAACCGATATGCTAGGATGAGGTTGACATTGAGAAGCAGGAGAGAGAAGCAGCATTCCCAGGACAACTTCACTTGCTCTTGTTCTAAAATCAGACTCTCTTTTCCAAAACTGCTCTTCTCTCCTTTTCTCCTGAGTCCCAAAGAACCATTTCTGTGATGTTGAGATATAGTCCTGGCCTTTTCCAAAAGCACAAAAACTCCTTTCTGCCATTAGCATTATTCTCACTGTCCTTTCCAGTGCCACCCTGATTTCTGACCCTTGCTGTGTGGCTATCTCTTGCTGCATGTGACATGCTCTCTAATGTGGGCCTTCAGCATAAGGATAGTTAGTCTTATTATCTTTCTCTCCTCATCACGTTTGTTACCATCCACTGATATTTTTCTTAACTGGTCCCTTCCCACGGCTTCCCCCCATCCTCACCTTTCACAGTCGTCACCATTTCTCCTAGAACATCTTAACCTGACATTGCTCAAAATCTAATTGTATCTTACCTCCATCTAGACCATGATTTGATTGTGACCTCTAAATTCCAATGACCATTAATGCACTCTCCTGGTTACTGGAACACTCCTTGCTGTGTGCCCGTCACTAACCGTGGCCTTGAGAATCTGTTTCAACTTCTCAGTAAAATTCTAAGCTTAGGAAGGAAACTCTGTCTTTTACTTTATTTTGTATCCATTTAGCACTGAGCACAGTGCTGTGGACTCAAAAGATACAAGTTTACACAATATGGTTTTAAAGATAAGATTCTCTGAAATGATTTTTGAATACTGATACTATTTTTTAAAAAATAAATGATAGATAACTATTCAAATTAGGCTTGCAAGAAGTCATTTTACAAATTAATAATGACTTCCTAATTTTTCATTTTGAATATATGGAATATGTTGGTGTCTCGTTTAAGGTAAATACATCCTATTCTAACACTATTGTCTATTCATTAATTCATGTTCATTCATTAATTCATATTTTTGTTGTTGTTTGGTTTGTCATTTTAATGTTTTGACTTTCAATGGTTGAAAATCTCCTTATCTTATTTATGAGAATGTTTTATGCCAGTAAATAAAATACAATTTCATTTTGCTTAGAATTTTTGCCTATAAAATATGCTTCAGATAAAATACTGTTTTGACGGTTATTTCAAATTTCTATATTTAACCCTTTCTTTATAAAAAGCTAATCCTTGCAGTGCTTACTATTAATTATTGAAGTTTGTTTTAGCCAGCAATAATCAATACATACACACAGGCTTTGGTAAAACATGGTCCTATCTACTGGAAATGCAGAGCAATTCTACTTAGAGAAGTCTGTCCTGTGGCCTGCAGCTAGGGTGAAGATGTAACTCCAAAAATGAACTTATTTTAAGAGTGCACTTCCTGAATCTGCATTTAGAGAAAAATGACTCAAAGACATGTTTGCTGCCAATATTTAGTTTTTTAGAGGACAGTTAAGAATTACAGCATGCTTCTAGCACTGCTGTGTCATCACGATGTTAGCCAATTGTTTATTTTAATGCTTTGCTTTTCCTACAGTACTCTGGCAAGCCCCTCAATAAAGCAACTAGAATGGGCCTATTCTCTTAGCCCAGAGCTGGGACTGTCAACCAATGATTTGATTCCTTCCTACACAGCTAAAGAGAGTTTTCTTTTGGCACATATGAAAAGCAAAAGATAGCACCGTGCATTTGCCACAAACCAGTCCAATTTACTGAGGGGAAAGAAAAACCTTTATAGAACCTAAATTTCCACCTCTCCCCTACTCTCCCAATCCTAGTGAGGTCAAAAACCACAACTAATGAATTACTGAAAGTAAACTGACCACATAGCCTTCCAAACTTCATGCTTCTAGATGTGTGTATCAGGCTGAGAGAAAAGAGAAACTTTACTGTTATATGAAGTTCAGTGTCCTTAGTTTTACATAAGATTAGTATTTTAATTGGTGAAATGAGATAGCTTTTGTGACTAATAGTGATAGGAGAACATTATCTAAAATTGACTGGAAAAGCTCTGAGACCTCCCTGAGAAAGCGAACAAGGGCAGGGGAAAAAATAAATCTCACAAGATGGATTTAAAAGGGTTATTTCCTGTTTTCTCTTCCATGAGTGTACACAAAGCAATGTTGCTTTTGAATTGGGTGTGTGTATGTGTATATGCACCTTAGTGTGTTCGTGTGTGTTAGAGCACAGTGTGCTATTTCACTAAAAAGTTGTATCAGGAAGCTGGAAATATAAAGCAAACTTTGTTTAAAGGGTGCAGGCTAGACCATAACAAGACAAAGGTTAAATGTGGCCAAAAGATGACTATAGAGCTTTTGACATTTTTACTTATCACACTCTCCCCACAACTAGGGGAATGATAAGGAGAGAGATGACCAGAGGATATAAAACACACTTCTGCCACTGATTCAAAGAGAAGAAAACAGTGCCTAATTAATGTAAAACTGAGAAATGTTAAAGCAAATCTGTGACTTTGTCATCTAAATACCGCCAGAGACCTAGAAATATTTATGCGAGAGAGGAATTAGTGAATGTAGAAATTCGAACCTGTGTACACTTCTTTTTTACACACCTCATCCAGGGCCCAGTTTAACCATCATAAAATTATTTATCAAATCCTTATGGTGATACTGTAAGGGCCCAGTTTAACCATCATAAAATTATTTATCAAATTCTTATGGTGATACTGCCCTGAGTACTCTTGTCCCAGAAAATAACTCCCTGTTGGGCTGTCCTGGGTGACCCATTCAGAGCAGACCCTCTCAAGAAGGGAACATTTTTTTGCTCAAGGTTCAGAAAATGGGGGAAAAATAGCAATGTCTGTTTAGAAGCTCTGTTTTGTTGTTTGCTTTCAGAATAAAGGGAGCTTTTTAGAGTCTCCTCTATGTTTAAAAAAAAATCTATATTATTCGA
Organism: Delphinapterus leucas; assembly: GCF_059928025.1. NCBI lineage: Eukaryota > Metazoa > Chordata > Mammalia > Artiodactyla > Monodontidae > Delphinapterus > Delphinapterus leucas. The sequence continues at coordinate 74,163,809 of NC_143136.1, read as the reverse complement.
AACTAAAATATCTTCTAAACTGGCCCCACTTCTAAAACGTTGGTGTACGGGTATGTGTGAGAAGGGTCAGTGCAGAGAAACTTGAGTACAGTATTTAAAAAGGCCTTTACGACTTGCCTTCTCATTTGTTCCTTAAAATTATTCTTCAAGGCAGGTACTGTCGCTGTCCCAGCTTCACCTGTAGAGAAGCTGAGACTTAGAGAGGAAGCTGAGGTTTCAGATTGCGGCAGGCAATGCAGTTGGTGGCAGTTCATTTCATTCCACGCCTGTTTGCTCACTGCCTGTCACAAGCTGGGCAGCTGGGACCTTCCATTCTCCATGTACGTCATCGTGTTTGATCCTCACAACAGCCATGCCAGATTGATAAAGTGCTACAGGTGAGGAAAAGAGCACAGGGAAAGGTAACTTGCCCAGGGACTCACAGCTCATGAATGGTAGGGTTGGGATCCAACCCTCAGCCTTCTGATTTTTCTTCACTCGGCAATGATTCAACTACACCAGGTTGGCTCTCTCCCCACCCCACCTGCTCTGCCCTTATAGTGACCGACCACACCTCTACCTCTCCTGGGTTTGCCAAGCCTCTCTGAATAAAGGGGATCTGTCCCTTGCTGAGCCTCACCGAAAAGGTGCTTATTTATGTTGCAGGCAGTGATTGTGTGTGTGTGTGTAGATTTTATATGCGTGTGGAGTTTTTTTATTCTAAACAATCCTCACAACAGCACTATGAAAGACATACTATCTCTCATGTGATTTACAGATGAGAAAAGTGAGGCTCTAGAAGATTCACTGATAGGTCTGCTGTCCCAGCAAGAAAATTTTCTGACTTCTAATTCTAGTGCTCTTTCAATAGGATACAGCTCCTCTTTCTTTTGTTTCCTTATAATCATATGGCTTTAGCAGAAATTAAAACATCTCTCTTCCTTATACTCGGGGTGGGTAGCTGCAGGGAGGGGGATAGGGTCAGAGGTATACGAGGGGAATTAGTTTTGCACGTCAGGTACCTTGTCAGGGAGAAAATTTACAGGAAATCATTTTCTATACAGCACTAAGCAAAGGTGACTCTATAAAATTGCCCAACAACCACAGCTCAGCAGTGGACAAATATCTCTGAGTGCCTGCCTACTCTAACACCTGCAATCTAACATCTGAGCATGGGTCCTGCCTTCAAGGCAAACACATGAAAACGTTCTTCGGAAGCAGAGTAAACTACTGGGACAAGGAAGAGAAAGGCTGAGCCTGGCCTGAGAGAGGGCAGAAGTGTTTCATCTGAAACCTGAAGGGGGAGGGAGTTAGAGACATGGGAAAGGGGGTAGAAAGAATAATCCATTGAGAAGCTGAGGGAAATCTGACATAGGGTTGGGGAGAGCAGGGAGGGTAGAAATGAGACCATAGAAGTAAGCAGAGTCCAGATCACGCAGGACCTTGTTAAGGTGCTTCTAAGGACCAGAGAGAAAATGTCCAAAGATTTAAAGCCCGAAACAACACTTTAATTTACCTTTGCTCTGGCTCTCATGACCCAGAGGGAAGCACTTATGAGGCTAAAATTACATAGAGCCTCACCGAAAGTTAATACTAGATGAAGCTTCAGGAGAACTCTAATCCTGTCCCCTGCGTTACAGAGAAGTCTGAGGAAGGAAGTGACTTGTCCAAGGTCACAGACCCCAGGAGAGACAGAACTACCTGAAAGGTGCCCTAACCTCCACCCAGAACTATCTCTGCCACATCACACCACCTCCTGCTCTTTTTCTTTTTTTTAATTTTTATTTGTTCATTTTTGGCTGCATTGGGTCTTCATTGCTGCTCGCGGGCTTTCTCTAGTTGCGGTGAGCGGGGGCTGCTCTTCATTGTGGTGCACGGGCTTATTGCTGTGGCTTCTCTAGTTGCGGAGCACGGGCTCTAGGCGCGTGGGCTCAGTAGTTGTGGCTCACGGGCTTCGTTGCTCCACGGCATGTGGGGTCTTCCCGGACCAGGGCTCGAACCCGTGTCACCTGCATTGGCAGGCAGATTCTTAACCACTGTGCCACCAGGGAAGCCCCCACCTCCTGCTCTTCTCCCTCCCATCCCTACCTCACTCTGACAGCTGCCTGCTCAAAATAGACTATTGTTGAACTGGTGAATATTGATGCTGGTGGCTTATATTTCTAAGCCCGAGTCCAGTAGCTTTGATGGGTAGGCAGTTACCTCAGGAAACACAGCTTCAGCCTTTGGAGTATGGGTGCTGAGTGTGACTGAAAACTTCTAACTTAGTAGTCAGGCAATTCTGACTAAATGTCAGGGCTAGTCTACCCTAGAAAGAACAAAACATAAAAGTAAAAATTTTATATCACTATACCCTCTTATCAGTGAGAGGAAAAGAAGCTTCAATAATTCTAAGGTCTTGCAGAAAAGAATATAATTCTGGACAGAGTTCCTCAGCTAGATGCTCTATTCTCTTTCTGATCCTCCCAAAGATACCAGAGCTTGGAGAGGAAAGGCCCCTGAAGGCTCACACTGAGGCAGTAGTTGAATTGCAAATAGAAGCTGAGAAAATATTCTCCTCGACCTTCTGTTCAAACCTGTGAACGCTGAGACTTGACCCACATAGTCCATTTTGACTGTTTTGGAATAAAAATGAAAAATTCATAGACACGAGGGAATATTATCATTTCCTCAATCGTCTGATTTAAAACCTTCTTTATTCGATAGGCTACATACAAATCAGGTTAGTGGCTGAGCCTTCAGCACATACAAGCCAAGAAGGCAAAACGCATCACTTTCTGAGTCTCTTGGTAAATGATGAGCCCTTGATAGATTTGGATTAAAGGACGGCCTGGGAAAAGGGCAGTGCGTGCAGTCAAAATGGGTGCATGTGCTTTTGCATAATCATAGGACCTTGCACGGGTTTTTTACCATGGAACTTACAGAAATATTTTTATCTCCATCATCTCATCAAATCTTTACAGACATTCGGTGATGGAGGCGTTGTAATCTTCATCCTAACAGTGAGGAAACTGAGGTTCTGAAAAGTTACGTGACTTGCCCATAGGCGTGCAGCCAATAAGTATCAGAAAGATCTCAGTATTTAGTCATCTTCCTCAAGTCCAGAGTGTTTCTCTCCCACACAGTAGTGGAACCACTTTGTGCAGGACAGTGGAGCCCCCCACGTTAGAATCCCCCTTTATTTTTAGTACCTGGACAGACTACAGTAATCTCGGTCTAGACTTCCCCCAAACATACAGGTTACAGGTTGGGTTAATTTTAAAGTATAGCACAAGGCCTGCAGACTCTAAATACCTCGCTTGTGTGACGACTGGGCATATACAATACAAATATGAATTATTAACCTCAAAAAATATTACAAACTCAGAAATATCTTGCATTTAACTTAGACTTGACTTGAGTTGCAACTCCTCCCTCCAATATGGCAGAAAGGTTTCCAATGCGCAAACTGGAGGAAAGGAAATTTGCTTCAGTTAGGTCAATGTAGGATAACCTGAAACAGTTTCACCACCTATGGGAAGTAGATGACAGTCCGTGTGTAAGAATGATGCAAGAGTTAATAAGGCTGAAAGTCTTTCCTGTCTGACCCACTGTGCCTTTGAACAAAACAAGCCTGCTGGGTTTTCTATACACCTGGAAACATGTTTAACCTGTTTAGTAATGCAGGAAACCAGGTACCTATAAATGATAGAGTAGCCTGGCATCTCAGCCACCCAAACCAAGACACACTACGAAACTTTGTATTTGAAACCTCTCACATATCCTTCTGTGCCCCTCTTCCCCATCTTTTAATGCCACCCCCTTTTCCAGGCACCAGTATGATCTGTATAGCATAATCTTCCACAGGGTCATCTTCAATGTGATTCCTCAAATGCATCTAAAATATATATTTGTCCATAACTGGCAGAGGTACTATTTCCTGGGATAGAAATCCACATTGGATCTAGTGGAATCCTTCCTGATCTACCTATATAGACTCCTGATGGGGAAATTAAGGCATCACAGCAGATAATGGAGAGGAAAGGAGGAAAGAAGGAGCAGGTATTTGGTGAAGGGAGGTGCCTTCCCCAAACCTCTCAAATCCCTGAGCATTCTTTCAACCTCCAATTTCAGACTGGCTCACATTACCACTTAGAACTTTCTTCTAAAAGAGGCCAAAAAAATCGACTGTTTTATAAGATGAGAAGATTCATCTTCCTTGTTATATAACATGAGTTAGCCTGCTTAGTTAACTCTCCCCAATGTATTTTCATTTGTAACTAGATGTTTCTAAAGTCTACCTAATTTTAATAATAAAGCAGCTCTAGGACTTCACAGCTAAGGCCTGCTGATTCAGATGGCTCAGGCAGAATTTGTGCAGCTGACCCTTCCTTTTTATTTTATTTTTTAAACATCTTTATTGGAGTATAATTGATTTACAATGGTGTGTTAGTTTCTGCTTTATAACAAAGTGAATCAGCTATACATATATATATATATATATATATATATATATATATATCCCCATAGCCCCTCTTGCGTCTCCCTCCCACCCTCCCTATTCCACCCCTCTAGGTGGTCACAAAGCGCCGAGCTGATCTCCGTGTGCTATGTGGCTGCTTCCCACTAGCTAGCTATTTTACATTTAGTAGAGAGAGTGGCATGGACTTATATATACTTCCTTTTTAGAATTGATTTATTTTTTTCAGGACCAAATGTTGTAAAGAATATTTATGTGTGAAATGTGCATTTCCCATTCATTTACACTATAAAATTAGAGATGAGAGAGTCACAGGAGGTCACTGATGTTTTCTATACTCTTCCTTTCACTCAGGCCAATAAACTCCTCTTAGCTTTACTTCCTCTTTCCCAACTTAGAGCCCAAGATGGAACATTTAACCCTACTTCCCCAGTACCTTCAAAATCCTCTACCACTTTCCTTTTTACCTCATTTTCTCTGATGACCTAGATCTGGATTAAACTATTTGTTCACATTCTCACATACATTCTTTCCACTGAAGGATGTTACATTTGGTAGTTCATTTGACTTCTTAAGCTCCAGTTTGCTCTATTTGAAGAAGAGTATAACAGTGTATATTTCAAGTATTTGTTATAAAGATTGAATTTAATATGTACATAATAGTATTTTACCAACTGCAAAGTGCCATTCTAATGTGTTTTTTTCTATGGCTTTTACTCTTAATCTATTTCTTATTTTCAGACTAAGCACAGTGTAGTTATGTTGTCTGGCAGAAGTACCTGCTCCCACAAAATGCCACATCTACAGCCAGCCGCTTTTATTCTTGTGGACTTAATATTTCCTGAATAGTTATTTCTGGAGCCAAACTGGACCGGAGCTGGAGCCCCAACTCTGCCATTTACTAACAGTATAATCATGGACTAGACTCCCCATGATTTCAATTATTCTTCTATAAAAAGGGGAAGAGATGCTGTTAGTCTGAGGTTTAAAATGAAATAATGCAGAAGGCTGATAATATTTATTTATGATCATTGTAATTTAATTATCACATTACTAAGAGTAGCTGCGTTAGAAATATGCCAAATACTCTTTGTGAGGTTCCACTGGGTTCCATCCTGTGAAGAGTTACTCAGGTGGGAGATGGGTGAATGTCAGCAGTGAGGCACGATGCACTTCAGGGCATGGAGAAGTCCCAAGACCAATTACAACCCACCTGAATACCAACTCCCACTGTAGCCATTGTCTCACCTCCATGCCAGCAAAATTATTTCAACCGTGGCTACCCTGTAGCACAGAGGGTCTCAGCAAAACCCCTTAAATAGATAGAGAAGCTAGCTATTTAAGAGTTTAATTAGTATAGAATGCATATCATCTATATCCATAAATACATGCAGTGGGAAAGAATATTTTCTTTGGCATTTGGCTGAAGGCCAACTGGGAAGGCACTCATAAGCTACTTGGTAGCATTAGCTGAATTAATGTTAATTAAGTAACATTGAATAAGAGAATAGGCATGTTCTCTTGTGGTATATAACCTAATTAGGATAGCAATAGCCACCATTTGGTGAATTCCTGTGCCCAGAAACTGTGCTAGTGTGCATTCTCACTAAACTGTAAACCTCTCTTCAGTAAGAACCATTACCTCACTTTACAGATGAGGAAACTGAGGCACAGAGAGATTAAGTAAAGTATCAATAGACAAATAGCTGAGACATATTGGCTGTGGGCTTCAAAGTAATGTCTTAACTGCCTGCAAAGCCTATGTCCTTTCCACTGCAGGGTAATGCCTCCACAGGCCATTCTCATGCCTGGCATGCCTAGGCCTCTTATAGCAACAATTGTCATTTGGTATCCTTCCTCTGCTCTTTTATTTTGTTTATAACTCTCCCCAACAAAAGCACATGAGCAAATCATCTTATGGATAGATAGATATAAAGATAAAGATATAAATAGATGATGGAAGGATGGATGGATGGATAGATAGATAGATGGATAGATGGTGTGAGTGTGTGTGTATTTACACACAATTGCACTCTGTGACTTTTAAAACCACCTTGTGGATCTTGTTGGCACATCTTTTGTGCTCTGCTTTTGTTATGGCCCAGGTGTGCAGAGCAACTTGTACACAATAACCTCCCAACCACCAGCGTCATCATGTGCTTTGTGGATGAGGTGTGGTCCACTCTCCTGAGGTCTGTTCACAGCGTCCTCAACCGCTCTCCTCCACACCTCATCAAGGAGATTCTGCTGGTGGATGACTTCAGCACCAAAGGTAAGAAAACTACCCCCTGGAAAATCAAACTTTGATATGAGGCAATAGCAGTTTGGATGGAAATTACAAAAATTACAGGATAATTTGATAAAGCATAAACATTTTACAAATGCCAAATCATTTTCTCATGTTGTGCCTTAGAGGCCTAAGTCCAAACGTCTATGGGTAACAGAAATTCAGCTCAACTATCCAGGGCCTATCAACTAGCGACCGCAGACTTCCCTTTAGCTATGACTTCTCTGCCATGTAGAAGTGATTTTCTAACTACAGCTCCTTGAAGTTCCAGAGACCATAAGATGTTCTCTACAATTGCATAAATAACTTTTTATGGAATCTAACAAGCAAAAACTCCATAATTAACGGGATGCCTTTCCTACTGATAATAGCTAGAGTTATAGTAAACAATGAAATGGAAGGCCTATGTTCTCTTCTTCAAGAGCCAAGCCTATTATATGTTCAGCTAAGTGTTGAGAAGCCAAATTGCCAAAGGGACAAGAAAAATGAGGTTCCAACAGAGTTCAAAGGCAGAATCCACCACTGTCTTTACTTTTGTGTTTATTACAGTGAAGAATCTCTCCCTTTGGACTGTCAAAAAAACTGTGTATGTAAATGGTCCCATGACTGCCAGAGGTCCTAGACCACATTACAAATTCCCAAAATGCAACCCACTTCAGAAAATTTTAGAAAGCAGCAAAGAGACAACAATCTTAATAGAGCAGCTTAGCCCTGGTCATGACCCCAAGGACAGGAGCCATTTCCCTCAGCCTCAGAGTACCTACCAGGGTCACACCGAGCTCCAGGAGCAGGGAGATACCTAAGGAAAACTGATTGAAAATTTTAAGAAGTGGCCTCGATAGCATAAACAGAAATAGCATCGAGTTACCAAGCAGAGAATAGTCCCTTTAGGAATGGCCTATTCGGATTTTGTGGGACCCAAAGCTTCTATGGGGTCCTCCTTAAGAAAAAGAATTCACAATTAGTAGAAAAGTGACCAGCAGAAGTATTCCTAGAAGCCATTCCTACCTGGGATATGTCAATAACTTAATTGCACATAGAAGTAACTGCAAGCTACATAAATATACCCCACAAAACCCCCCAAAAGAACAAGAGAGCAGAGGTGTGACAGAGGGGGTGTCATAGTAGGAAGTGACAGTGGTCTTAGCCAGTTGCAGTTGCAATATATTTCTTTTGCAAGTTTTCCAGTTTGCATGCAATGCTTAGACTCTCCCCTAGGTCTCAGAAGGGGCCTTAGCAAGGGGAAAATGTTGTGCAGAAACCTGAGCTTTATTTATTTCAAGGTAAATTTGTACCAAGTCCTCAGAAAAGGCGAGCCCTCCTCTCCGTAACTTGGCTACACTGAAAAGACAGATTTGGGTTTTGGGAAAACGGAGAGCTTAGAGTATTGAACCCAGAGAAAAATCCATCCAAGAAAATGACATCGTGGCTCAAAGAATAAAGTTTAGTGACTATAGTAAATGTTATAGTTTTGGGAATTTGATATTGAAGAGGCACTTCTGGTATTGTCCAGATCTCATTAATTAAAGTGTTTCCTTGTCTATCCTTTCCCTGATACAGACTACCTGAAAGATAACTTGGATAAATACATGTCTCAGTTTCCAAAAGTTCGGATTCTTCACCTCAAAGAGAGACATGGCTTAATAAGAGCCAGGCTGGCAGGGGCACAGAACGCAACAGGTAAGAAGCTTCTAATTTTTTGTTTTGGTTACATTTTTATTTTAGTTTGTTTCCCAAATATACAGAAAATTTGAAATAATAATACAGTGAACACTCGTATATCCATCATTTCATGCCACAAAGTTTTACGTGCTTCATCACACACATACACAGACACATACATATGTACACTCTTTTTCTGAACTTTTGAAAAGGAATTTACAGACATCGTGACACCATATCTCTAAGTACCTCAGTAGACATCTCTGAAGAATAGAGACATTCTCTTACATTAGCACGACTTTCATCACCTAAATATCATCTAATAAATGATCTTTTCAAATTTCCTCATTGCTCCCCCATTTTTTAATAACTGCTTCTCACTTTTGAAATTAGAAATCTAATTCAGTGTCATGCACTGCATTTGGTTGCTTGGTCTTGCTAGTCTCAGTCTAAAATAGACAAGTCCACATACATTGCTTACTTACCCTTGAGTTGTTTTTTTTTGAAGAGTACAGGCCATTTACTTCGTGCAATTGACCATGTTCGGAAATGTTCTAACTGTTATCTCACAGGATGTTTTTCGTGAATACCATATAGAATTCTATTACATAGGTGATGGGAATTGTGAACTTCTTATCGCTTCAAATCAAGAGACACGATGCCAGGTCGTCCCAGTGTTGGTGATGCTAATTTTAAGCACTTGGTTAAGATGTTGACAGCTAGAGTTTTCCTCAGAGTAGGAAGTAATCTGTGGGTGATACTTTGATCCATGTGAGTATTCTGTTTCCTCACGACATTTTTTTTTCACTGCTAACATTCTTTCTTATATTTTAAAATTTCTTATGGAAAGGTGTTTTAAGTTTAACAATGTGTACATGTCAATTCCAAACTCCCAGTCTATCCCTCCCCCCCCACCCTTCCCCCTCTGGTAACTACAAGTTCATTCTCTAAGTCTGCCCTCACAACATTTTATCCAATAATCTAGCAGCCATTGATGATCATTGCTTGAATCAATTATTACACTGAGGACTGCAAAACTGTTTTTCTAAATCTCTCATTCCTTCTTCTTTTAGAGCTGGCATTCAACTTGTAAAGAAGACATCTCCCTTTTTCTTTTCCTCTTTGCCTCTCTCTCCCCTCTCTCCCTCTTTCTCTTCCTCCTTTCTAACCCCCTGTTATGCCCACTTCACTATGGATTTATGCCTTGAAAAAGTCAATGTGTATATTATCAGCATTAGTATTAGTATTCATATTTGTGTGTGTGTGCTCAAATCATCCCAAATTTGACCACTAGGCGCCCCGTTAAGCCTGTGACTTTTTGACCTGACCCCATCGGTTTTGAGAACTTCAGAATTAATTATCTCTCCCCTGACTTTTGTCTGCTCTTCCAATTGCCCTCTCTTCCCAAAGAGTAACATGCCTTCTTTTCCTCACCTCTTTTTAGTGTGTGGGTATTAGTGGGTGAATGGGGGAGAAGGTATATCTTTTCTCTCTATAAGTATTCTAAAAATAGCATCAAACATTTTGGTTCATTTTCACATCCTCTCTGGATGCACTTGTACCCCATAATAATAGTTGACCTTATGTACTAGGTACCATTCTACACACTTTCTATATTAATTGATTTAATCCTTACAATAACTCTATGAAGTAGATACAATCATTTCCCTCATTTTATAGATGAGAATAAGGAGGCACACTGAAGTTATGACAAGTTCTCCCAGCTAGTAAGTGGTAGAGCCAGGATTAGAACCCAGAAACCTTGGCTTTAGAACCTACACTTGTTTCTACTACATTTTGTTGCTTCTAGACATTTAGCCACCACTCTGCCCCTATAAGCCGTAGCATTGCAGACCTCCACCAGCTTGGATTCAAGCATTGTCTGAAGCCGAATTATCTGCTCACCAGAGTTTCACTGTCTTGCAACTAGACCCCAGATTTGGAACTTTTCTTATCCCATTGGTTTGCTAACAAATTTCTTCTCTCTGTAATGGAAGTTTTAAATTGACAACAAGCACATCACACCAAAACGGGCATTGTGGTGACAACTAAGATTCTTAATTATGGACTGCATTTGGAAAAATTTAATGAAATTCTCCATTTGATTTCCTTTGGAAAGTCATTATCCACAAATGATACAAAAATAAAATAGTCAAGAAATAGTCCAAGTGGATAACTTTTGAGCTGAGATCTGTGTGATGAACATTCCCAGGCAAAAGGAACAAGAAATGCAAATGTCTCAATGCAGAAACAAGCTCTGTATATTCAAATTAAAGAAAGAAGTTTATTATGGCTGATGGGTGCTGACCATGGAGGGAGTGGTAAGAGATGCATTGCGGGAGAAAGGCAAAGGCTGTCTTCTGTAAAGTTTTCTGAGTCACTTAAGAAATGCAGGCGATATTCTTGGTATAATGTGAAGTCAATGAAGAACATTAAAAAGGAGAATAAAATTGTCTGACTTACATTTTAAAAGCTCATTCTGGCCATTTTGTAGAGAATAGATATTAGGGAAGTCAGAGAGGACGTAGGGAGACCAGTTAGGAGGCTACTGTAGTTGTCCAGGTACCAGAAATGTACCAGAGCAGATAAAGGAAGTGGTCAGATTTAGAATTACTGTGGACACAGAGCCTGCAGGACTTGCCATCAGGTAAGATGTGAAGAGAGTGTTAATATGAGGAGTCAAAAAACCCCCTAGGATTGGAATCTGAACAAGTTGGTGGATGGTGGGGCTATGACCAGAGGAACAGGTTTGGGATTGCCACTGAGCTCTGATTTTGCCCATCTCAGTTTGAGATGAAAATTAGACATCCATATAGAGAAGCCTGATGAACACAGGACCAAAACTGTGCTGCTTATAAAAACTGTCTCTCTGCCTGCCTGGAGCACAAGGCCTGCTGGTAATGATCTCCAGAACAGCCCAAATTGTTAGACAGCATGAGAGGCCACCTTCAGAAGGGGTGCGATGAACTTGATCAAAGTTATTGCCATTGGCCTTCTCAATAACTTACACCACAAAATGATTTTTTTCTGAATTTAGTAAATCCAAATGTAAAAGTGTACATTTGTTTCTCAGTCATTCAGTAACACCCTTGAACACATTAGCTCAGCCTTAGTTTAGTAACTTTCAAACTCTTTTGACCGTGACCCATGTTAAGAAATGCATGACGGATTCTAATATCTTCTTTTCTGTTTTATTTATTTTTTTTAGATTCTGGCCAATCCCAATAAATTGTTTTAATGACTCACTAAGGGGGGCACAACTCTGAAAAACTTCAGCGAGGTGCATCTTAATTGCTTGCCACTATGCAGCAGAGTGACTTCCCAAACTATCACAGAAGGACTTCTTTTCATTTCCATTTTTTGTGGTCACCTTTATAAATGATAATAAAAATGAATTACCTAAAAAGAGAAATGGGAAAAAAATAGCTATATACACAACTATATATACAAACATCCATACACACATATAGATATATACATAATTATATATATGTGTGTGTATATATAACACACATGTATATGAAATAGACAATAAATTAACCAATTACTCTGGCAAACTGCTATAAAGTTTCAAAACATTTGTTCTCAATTTCTGTCCCTATCTCCCTATAGAAGGCAGTGTCTATGGCCCATACTTTGAGCAGCATTAGTGGAGGGCTGATGTCTGAGTTTGGAAAGGAGCAGAAATGTCTGTTTGATGGGGTTAATAACAGCCTCACCTAAAGATAAATCCAACTGCCCTGAAATGCACCTGAACCGTGTGGAGAGTTTACGGGAACTCAGGAGGTCCTGTACCAGATTTAGTCAAGGACGTAATTCAGGGACCATTCAAGGATGGCACTGAGCAGGGCTGGCCAGCCTAGTGAGTCCTCCCAAACTCTCCCAGGCATTCCCCTGACCTCACAAGTAGAGCATAGGCAGCAGCCTGCGGTGGATTTGAAGAGTCTCTATAATCAGAGATCAGCAAAGATACCAGTGTAGAAATCTTCTCTAGAATGCCTGACCAAACAAAGAGATCAAAGGTAAGACTCTGAATCCAGAATCTGACAGGCCTTGACAGCTACTGCTTCCTAAAGACTTACCCTTTAGGATTCAGAGAGGAGGGAAGAGAAGCCACAGGCAAGGTTGAGATCAGATATCCAAGGACATGCAGAAACAGAAGTCGAGTTAGCCACATCTGGTCTCAGAGTAATATCAGGCTCTCTGAGAGTCTGAAAGAGTCTTCTACAAAATAATAAGGCAAAAGTGTAACTCTCTGGCTAACTTTTAGTATGTGGAGAACAAGTGACATCTAACTTCTGGCCAACTCTCAGGTCTCCTGAAGAGCAACAGTCTTTGTGTAAATTTCTACAACTTGTTTCTGCTGCAGGGAAGACACGTGATTTCCTCACCATCACTTATAAATCATTCTGTAAAATTAAATGGGCAGCAGGTCCACATTCATCAAGGAACTCTAAGCACAATGCTCCATCACTAATTGGTGCTAGCAGCAGTATCCTAAGTTGGTCACCTAAGTGGGGATCTGTGCTCAACAAGGACAGACAATTTTTCAAATGTACAGTTCACTGTGAAGTACATTCACACTGTTGGGCACCCAATCTCCAGCGCTCTTTTCATCTCATGAAACTAAAACTCTATACCCATTAAACAACTCCCCATTCCCCCCTCCGTAAGCCTTTTAAAACTACCTCCTAGTCTTACTAGTTCCCCCACCTTAAATCCTTTTCACTCCTATAATGTGGAGCGATTTTTCCTCTTCATCATTCCTAAGGCCAAACTTGGAATCTCAAACTCTTCCTTGTCTTCTGCAAAACAAAGTCCCAGTCCTCTACCCCAGAGTTAATGGGACGCACCCTCAGAAGGGACAAAAGCAACTAACTTTAATACTAAATATTCCCTTCAGAGCCTTGGCTCCGCATTCTAAGTGGCTGATCAATTTTTTCCAAACATAAATAATGCTTGCTCCAAGGGACTGCTAGAAACAAAATTTCTTTTATGTCATTATGGAATGAAATTAGAGAGACAAGGAAGAAATTCAGTGAGAAGAAAAGACTACTGCCTTTACAACCACATTTCTGGATCAGTCCCCAGGACCTTTGAACGTGACGTACACACATTCAGTGTATTGCATTTTCAAATAATTGTTCTTTTTCTGGCTCTGTAGGTGACGTGTTGACATTCTTAGATTCTCACGTGGAATGTAACGTTGGTTGGTTGGAACCTCTTCTGGAAAGAGTTTATTTAAGTAGAAAGAAAGTAGCCTGTCCAGTAATTGAAGTCATCAATGATAAGGATATGAGGTAATATTGTCATATTCCACAAAATACTTAAGTGAGTTTTAACCAGCAGCAGAAAGTACTGGTCATACTCCTAATATGTACATTTTTGCAAATCTAAGTAATACACAATTTATCTGTTTAAAGAAATGGAAATACATGATAGATATCTTGAGGTGAAAGCTGATCAATCCAATTGTTTATTTGATTATCACAAATTCTTAACCCTTAATGCTAATAAATACTAATACTCATCGTCCAGGTCTTTCCTCTTTCTATTCAGCTGAACCCCCCAATATTTATTTTCCTTAAGATTAGCTTTTCTTTTTGTGGTATCTGTATGTATACATATATATATGTACACATACACATATATATTCTTAAGTGGGTTTTTTTTCCTCAAAAATGGCTAGAACATTATTAAAAGAGAAGTGTAAGTTAAAAGTGAGCAATCCAGCCAGTTAGTCACTGATGCAAATTATACTCATACATTTTATTGAAACGTTGTTAAAAAGTTTGTGATGATCTAAAATCATCTGCGTAGGCACTTGTTTCATTCGTTTGCACAAGACATGATGTCGGGTTGGTTAAGTGTATGTGTATGATCTCAGGTAGCACTTTGGTTTTTTTTCCTGGACTAGTTACATGACAGTGGACAACTTTCAGAGAGGCATCTTTGTGTGGCCAATGAACTTTGGTTGGAGAACAATTCCTCCAGACGTTGTTGCAAAAAACAAAATCAAAGAAACTGATATAATAAGGTAAGTGTGTGAAACTTAAGATTAGGAAGGAGTCATATATCTTTTTTATAAAGGCATAGGAAGCAATTCCACAAAACAAGTATATGCTGTCAGTCTATAGAACACCAAGAATTACAGTTCTAGCCAATAAATGACCAAAAGCAAACAATGTTTTCCTGAGACGTTAGTTTCCCACAACAAAAACTCACCTTTTCAGTGGGCTATTGCACCCTATACAGCCCTGAACCAGGGAAATTCACAAACACTACTCCTGTTCTCTGGGATTTGCAAACTAAGAAATATAAGCCACTTAAATGTGCTGCATAAATGCTATATAAACACACATAATATTAAAGTCAACATGAGTAAAAATTAAAAGTAAATAATAGTAATAGAGATATCATTCTAATTCTTTTTGAGTCTAATCCTGTACTTTCTATGGGAAGGGTGCAAAATTCTGTGAATAAATTGAGAAACAGACACAGAAGCTGGATGCGAATTATAATTGGGGCTTTATTGCTGGAGAAACTGGATTGAAGAACACAGCTTAGACCTGAAGCCAAAGTGGTGGGAGCTTCCTAACACTTCCCCCAAAGTCTAGACCTGCAGGATGAGCACTCAGCCAGTCTCAGGCAGAGCAGGGGGAGCCCTTGGTGACCACCATGGGAAGTGATGACTGCCTTGTCTAACTGCTGACTCAAATGTAGTTTCTGTTCCCCATGACCAATAACAGCAGTGAAGGCTCTGGAGTCAGACCCTTTGGGTTTAAATCTGAACTCTACTAGGTACTAGTGGTGACTTTTTAAAAGTTTCTTAACCTCTTTGAGTCTCTGTTTCCTCATTTTTACTTTAAGACTAACAGAAGTAGCTACCTCTTGGATTGTTTTGAGAATTAAATCAGATAATACTATATATAAAGTGCTTTAAAAAGTTTTTGCCACATAACAAGCTGTCAGTAAAATTTGTGTACAGTTGAGGCAGTATAGCGGGGGAGAAATCATAGAGTCAAGCCAGACCACCCAAATTTGACCCCAGATGTACAGCCTACCAGTCTGTGACCTTAGGAAACTTTGTTACCTTTTCTGAGTTGTAGTTTCTTAGTGTTACATACAGGATTTTTGTGAGGCCTGAGTTAATACATATATAACACTTACAGCAGTGCCTGCCGGGTCTTCCCTAAACAGCACTAAATAACTGTTATTAAAAATAACATCTCTGGAGAATTTGTGTCAGGGCATAAAGGACAAGTAAGAATCCTAGTTCCAGGCCCCATCTTCGCTGACCCTAATCAAGTTCTGTCACATAAACCAGGGAATTTGTCACTTAGATGCTATGTGTGACTTCTTTCAAGACCTCCCCATACTTGGTAAATATTCTAAGATGCCTCCTAGTAGGGAACCCACTCTAAAAGTTGAGCTCCCATGACATGCGAGATTAAAAAATCAACTTTTCTTTTTGTAGATGCCCCGTCATGGCAGGTGGATTATTTTCTATTGATAAAAATTACTTTTTTGAACTTGGAACATATGATCCTGGGCTCGACGTTTGGGGTGGAGAAAATATGGAGCTCTCTTTCAAGGTATCACCAAGTGTTTCTCAAATTCTCTTTACAATTAAGAGTTTATCATTTTTAAACAGTTTCATTTTACTAATACAATCAGATATGTTACTATCTCTGGGAGGAAATTTCACAGAAATATTGAGGTCTCTGGATTAATGTCTTCATATTCCAGATTGAATTTGGAAGAATCAATAACTCTCATGAAATTTATTGGAGTTCCCTCATATTTCACAACATGGTTTCTGCATCTGAATGTGGGGGAAATAACTGTCTGCCATTCAATGTAAATGCTGTGGGATGCATACTTGACACAAAATGACTCTCATAGGTTTTTCTAATATATTAGAAATAATGGAATTATTTAGTAATGGGCCATCTTGGAGAGCACAAGTGACAGAAGGATAAAAAGAGCCACTAGGGAAGGCCACCAACAGGCGATAGTACAGCATCTTAGGACGTCTCAGATAACTCTGGATATTTATATAACCATTGATTCATACCTGAGAAAGCGGTGGCAGCAGCCATAGTGGAGAGCACCCAAAGCACCTGCTTTCCTATGGAGAGGGGTGTATAGAGTAACAGGGGTATCACTTTGAGCTCTTGATCAGGAAGAATTGTCTTCAGTTGTGGCCACAAGTCATACAGATCATTCCAAGATGTGAGAAGGGGACATTGAAAAAAAAAGGAAATATATATTCCTTTCCTTGATCTGACTAAAGCAGGAACTCATGTTACATATTTCATACATTAGGATTCTGTTAGGATTTTTTTAGGAAAAAAACAAGATTTATACAGGATAGGAAAAGAGAAAATATATATTTTAATAACCCTAAAATGGTCCACAGCAATATACAAAACTAAATAAACCTGTTGAGTTTAATTTTCTGTTGAAAAGGATTTCAGAAGTGAAGAGTAGTACTTCAACAGGGGGAAAAAGTTGCCGGGTGGCTTCTTGTCATTAATTGCCCACGATTTGTGGGCAATCACTGGATAATTGGTGTGTGTCATCAAATTGTTCCAGGTGTGGATGTGTGGTGGCGAAATTGAGATCATTCCCTGTTCCCGAGTGGGCCACATATTCCGAAATGACAATCCATATTCCTTCCCCAAAGACCGGATGAAGACAGTGGAGAGGAACTTGGTGAGGGTGGCTGAGGTCTGGCTTGATGAGTACAAGGAGCTCTTCTACGGCCATGGGGATCACCTTACAGACCAAGGGTTAGATGTCGGAAACCTCACCCAGCAACGGGAACTTCGAAAGAAACTAAAATGCAAAAGCTTCAAGTGGTACTTGGAGAATGTTTTTCCAGACTTGAAGGCTCCCATAGTGAGGGCAAGTGGTGTGGTAAGTTCAAGCAGCAATTTAAAATCTGACTTCGTCAAAAGACAATGCAAAAACCCTTTTGAAAATGCATGGGGAAGAATGAATTATTACATTATAAATAAACAGCAAATATGAGTGCAGAGGAGACCAAGCGTGGTTGAGGACTACATACATTGGGTAAACTTGAGGAAGGCTTCCAGGCGGCCATGCTCATTGATTAATTCAGCGAACACGTACTGAGTGTCAAGAAACGAGGCAGTATTTCAGAACTGGATTGTAGGGTGATGAATGAAGTAGACTTGATCCCTTCTCTGTGGAGCTTAAAGTTGGGTAGGATAGAAAGATAATAAACAAATAAGCAAGTAAACTGTAAATAAAAAATATAATAGCTTTTATTTAGGGAACTGGCCACAGGTCATGAATTATTCTTAGAATAGTAAACTCTGTGGAGACATTGAAGGCCAGGCCTGAAAGACCAAGTGCTGGCCAAGCTGTAAAGAAGAGAGCCGTGGGCAGAGGATGCCCTTTGTGCCAAAACTCTAAGACGGGTGAAAGTTTGAGGATTTCAAGAACTGGAAAGAAGATGGATGTTGTTATCAGGGTGTGAAGCAGGGAAGGATGGCACCAGACGAAGGTGAAGAGAGAGGAAGGAGATGCATCACACAGGTCCTTGCGGGCAGAGTAAGGATTCTCTCTCTCTCTCTCTCTCTCTCTCTCTCTTTCTTCAGAATGTAATTGGAAGTTGCTGAGTAGGGTTAAGCAATGGCATGGCGTGATTTAATTAGAATTTTAGAGATTTCAAAGAGGGATTGAAAATAACAGAAATTGTCAGACAATAACAGGGAAAATTCCGGGCACAAGGTAACATACCAAAAGGAAAGAAGCCAAACTTGATAGGTTGGATAGAGTACAAAGCTAAGAAAAGTCAAGGAAGGAGAGAAACTCTAAAAAAAATAAGAGAGAAAACAAACAAACGAAAAGCCATTTCAGGGCTTCCCTGGTGGCGCAGTGGTTGAGAGTCCGCCTGCCGATGCAGGGGACACGGGTTCGTGCCCCGGTCCGGGAAGATCCCACGTGCCGCGGAGCGGCTGGGCCCGTGAGCCGTGGCCGCTGAGCCTGCGGGTCCGGAGCCTGTGTTCCGCAACGGGTAATGCAAAAAAAAAAAAAAAAAAAAAAGCCATTTCAAAACCATTCTAGGAGCGAGGCTTAATTTGAAGAAGATGACAAGATATGAGAACACTTACCATAGACTGGGTTTAGAGATGGTTAGTCAAGCCTTGACCTAGAGGTCTTCTCCAGTAATGCAAATTTTTAATCTCTTTTTAGGTCATATTTTTTCAGTTCTCCCTAGAAAGTGGATTGTACAAACCCAGTCTTTCTCTGCCTAGGAAATCTCCTGATAACAAGGACACTTAGTAAAGCCATTCCCCTTGATGATATAAAGGAGATCCCAGAAAAGTGAGAAAGAGAGGAAACCAGTCTGAGAATTTGTTCTGCTTTTATGAAATTCAACTGACAAATAAGTATACGTAACCTGTTTGTGTACGACATAATTGCCACCTTTGTAGGTCAAAATGCAATAGTCGCTACCGCAGATGGTTCAACCTGATATTTTATCTTAGATAACTCATTAGGAAGAATAACCTGGGTCAATCCACTCTTCAAATAATATGCTTGTAAAATAAATTTACATTTTTAAGACTCTGTTTCCTGAGCAGGATAAAATAAAAAGAAATTATCACCGTAGTAATTTTTTCCTGTGCTAACAACACAGAATCTCAGCAAGAGCATTACTGAACTTTAACCACCAGAGGGAACTAAAAAACTATCTTTTGCTCCTCTTTGGGGCTAGCTTGTATAATAGTTCCCATGAAATTTTTGAAGAGCTCTCCTCATGAAACAGCCTTCTGCTGATGCCTGAGTTTTAATACAACAAAATGTGGAAAATATTTTTTAAAAGATTTTAACAAATTCTTTCTATTTTCCTCCCTATTTGCTGCCTTCCTTAGACAAATTTTAATAAAATGACATTTGCTCCCTTCTGAAGCAACCAGTAGGGAGTATTATTACTATTAAAACAAACAAACAAACAAACAAAAAACCTTTCTCCAGGCAATTCAGAGTAAGATTAACTAGACCATTATTTTGGATAGATAATCGTGTAAAGTTCCAAGAAAATAAAATCCACAGCTTTTTTTTACTTGCTCCATATTTTTCCCTTCTTTAAACCTACACACTGAGGAAAGTTTGACTTTTTAAAAATAGGAACAAATCTTTTCTTACTGAACCAAAAATATTTGAAAATAATAAAGTAAAAGAACCTCACCAATAATTCGTATTTATATTGGATAAAACTCAGCGAACAGCTTCTAGCCTAGTGTTTAACAACTCTGAGATAAACCATAGGGAACTCCCACCTCCTAAATTGGAAATGAAATAATTTAAAATGGATAATTTAAAATTTGTGTACTTCCTAATTTAAAAAAAAGATTGACATGTTTACAATAAAAGCATGGATATAATTTTTAAAAAATCAAAAGTTAAAAACCAGTTTTCAAAACTATTCATAATGAGATAAAGAATAACAATTCCTTAGCACTTCATAGACCATTCCTGTATGAAGGAAAGCAGTTTCTCCAGTAATTTCCAGAAGAAGGGAAGGGAAACAGATCTTCA
Source organism: Delphinapterus leucas (assembly GCF_059928025.1). Classification (NCBI taxonomy): domain Eukaryota; kingdom Metazoa; phylum Chordata; class Mammalia; order Artiodactyla; family Monodontidae; genus Delphinapterus; species Delphinapterus leucas. Next base: position 74,143,845 of record NC_143136.1, on the reverse strand, counting down.
TATGAAGTGGGAGAGGGGAGGCAAGGGATAGAAAAGTTTTCTCTCTTTCTAAGCCTTTCAGTGCTTGGAAGAAGGGATTGTGAGAAATAAATACAAAGAAATCAATTAAACCAGGCGTTCCCAAACACTGTTCTGAGCAAAGTTATTAGTTGTGCAGTCAGAAATAGGATTCCGTGGTCAAATGTATTTGGCAAACTCTCGTACCACATTGCCTTTCAGAGCCGCAAGCTAAACATTAACCTGCACTCAGTACCGAAGGCTCTGAGAAGTTCTGGAGTAAGGCAACATGTTCAACTGTACTGAAGCCAGAGTTTTCCAAATTCATTTGAAGATAAGATATTTTCTGCATAATCTACAAGTACAGGAGTTTATATTTATTTCTGTTAAGATCCAGAGAGCAATTGGGACAGCATTTCCTTTCTTTCAACTCCAGGAGTATTCTACCACTGTGTACTTCTATTTATTAACCCTTTCTCTAAAGTTCATGGTGGTGGATTCCTTCTGTAGGTTCTGACTGCTCCCACTTACTAATGATGGGCTGTCTCCTCCCAAACTTGTCATTGTCTAGTCACAATTTAAATTGTGAATAGAGCTTCCTTTGAGGATTTCTGATGGAGATTCTGTTCTTCTAGAAATGTTTTGCTTGCCAGTCACCCCAGAGGTAACAAAACTGGTAGATTTTTATGTTTATTTTTGTGCTTTGAGGGTTCTATCAGTGTTCCTAGCCAATGCTAGTGGTGTAAGTGGGCATCTCAAACCAAAATGAAGGTTGATGTGAGGTTTCAGATTCCCATGGGAGAACCTAGCTTCCCCTTTGTCCCCCTGTGCTAAGGGGTAAATTGTTTTTTCCCAGTACACCATTCCACTGAGGGTCTAACTTTTTAGCTTCCCATCATGTGCGGACGACCTCAATTCCAACTCTGGCTTATCCATGCTCACTATTGGTCCCCTGCTTGCCAGCATTTGCAATTTTCCCTCTTGTTTTTACATTTTTTTCTGCACTTTCTGGACCCTAAAGATGCCCCTTAACTTTCTCGCAAGAAAAGTTATGCATGTAAAGGTGAGAACCAGCCCACTGAACACTGCGTTATGAAGTCTGGCAACTCTGTGAGCTACATAGCCTGCGTCCTACAGCGCTCCAGGGTTAGAGCTCTTTGTTAGGCGCCCTGGAACAGAAAGGACACAAATAGAGTCCCTGGCAACAAAGACCTCCCCACTTCCCAGCACAGGGGGCTTCCCTGTGTAGACACTTAGCTCTCCACAGCTCTTCTAGATATCTAAGTCCAAATTGTGCTTTTTTTTCTTTCTTTTTTTTTTGCGGTACGCGGGCCTCTCACTGTTGTGGCCTCTCCCGTTGCGGAGCACAGGCTCCGGACGCTCAGGCTCAGCGGCCATGGCTCACGGGCCCAGCCGCTCCGTGGCATGTGGGATCTTCCCGGACCGGGACACGAACCCGTGTCCCCTGCATCGGCAGGCGTACTCCCAACCACTGCGCCACCAGGGAAGCCCCCAAATTGTGCTATTAACCCACCATCTCGTTAGACCTGCCCAGAATGTCAAAGGGAGCAAGGGAATCAATATTTTTCCACATTAAATGGTGACTTATAGAAAGCTGCCTTCATACTGGACCTTAGAAATCCATTAAAAACCTGGGGGCCTGCCAGAAAATGCCTTTAAGCTTTGCTCTGTATTAACTTGCGTGAGTTTCCTGTAATGAATTGTAGCTTGCCTGAGTCATTAGGAAGATTCTGACCAGGAGTCAGCTGGAATCTGCTGTTTTTGAAGGACTCAATTTATCTATGATTCAGTACCTAAGCAGTCGAATAGCTTGGAGGGGTCAGCCAGGGAACAGAGCCCATAACCACTGGTTTGATTAAATTGCAAGTATGTGCATTGACTTTTAATATATGCATCAGACAAACTTGAGACAAGAAAATAACTACTTTTCATGACACCTTTTTCTCCTTTCCTATTCAGCATTCCAGGCAAGGGTTAATTAAGAGCCTCTGTTGGCTCTGTGGCTGAATCACAGGCCTAAATTGACAGATTGAAGCTGTACTTTAGCAAGATTACATTATGTCTCTGTTAGAGACAGCAACCAATAAAATTGTATAGTGCTAAGTAATGCTATTAACTTAACTATCTTTTAACCCTATTATAGTTTTATGTTCTGTGTTTTCTGAATGTCTTGTTCTACTTTAAAATATCTTTTCTTAACGCATGTTTTATATTTTGCTTCCTAGCTTATTAATGAGGCCTTGGGTAAATGCATTTCCATCAAAAACACCACAGCCATCCTTGAAGACTGTGATGGGAGCAGCAAGGTACGCTGAGCTGGGGTTTTTTCTCTCATGGTAGGTACAGTTGATAGTAGGTGGAGGTGTAGTTGATAGGTGCAGGGTATGACATTCATCATTCACTTGAGAAATTCATTTTCGCCTACAGAAACAATAATTAGTTTCTACATTTCTGTGTAATGATAGGGTTGGTGACAACAGGGTCCACTTCTAAATGTAAAAGACAGTGACTGAGGGAATAAAGGTCAACTGTAGTTGATACTGTAGTCAACCCACCGGGGACCCAGTTCTGGTTCCATCACTTGTAAAAAACGTGTCAGCTGCAAATTTCTTAACCCTTAGGTAAATGGCAGTGATAATAGTGCCTACTCCAAAGCTGGTGTGAGGATGGAATTAGATAACACATGTGAAGCCTGTAAAAGAATAGCTAACACTTGCTGCTCCACAAACTTTCACTGTTATAGTAATAAAAACAAAAATGAGAAAAGTAACTCATTACGTATAAAGACAAAATGATAAAGAAAATAAAGATGGTACATATTTTTAAATAATTAATCTAAGGGAGCAATTTTACTCTCTGATTCCACTCCCGCCCCACCCCACACACGTTATCCTACATCTTAAGGGAGTAATACAAATTGCGCAATTCATGATCCATGGCGGAAAACTCTAAGCAAAATTTCAACAAACTCAGAGCACAATATTTAGGGGAGGGAGTAGGGCCAGGGAGACCAGAGCAAGGACTCTGCAGGGCTGGAGGTGAGCTCTAAGTGATGGCACCTCCCTCTCCAACATATGTTTCCTAACAACTCATTCTGTGGGGACAGTTATCAGTTTGGGTACCAAATAGGACTCACAGGAACATACATTCCGGAGTTGAACTCACCCCCTAAAATTGCAGGTAAATTCTTTGACAGAGAACTTTTTTGTGATGAGAATCTAGGCTTGCCAAGACTTACTCCTTTGCTTTGACTTAGAGGTATTGCTTGTATTTTCAAGCACATCCCATCTCTACCTCTTAATTTAAAGCTGCTATAATTCAGCTATGGATTGTAAACTTGAAGCTAATGGAATTCATTCTTAATTAGGAAAGAGGAAACAGAGGAAAGAGAAAAGTGTCAAAAATCAATTGAAAGAAGTAATTTTCATGTATTAACAACTCAAAAAGGAAATAAAGTAGTAAATTGTAAAACAAAACCATAAGCAGTCCAAATTATATGAAAGTAAAATATTAACTAATGCAATCCTTCAAGACTCATCATTATATTGACTTTCTGTGTCTGATTAACCAGTATTTTATCTGAAAACCCAAGTTCTCAATAACCACTAAGTCTCGAAGGGATGCTAGGAGACAAAAAGTATGAATCATGGAGCCCCTGCTTTTCACAAACGCCCATCTTCCTTTTTGTCTTGTTACTCATTTTTAGCTTCTGCTTCTTTTGGTTGGTTTGAGTAATAAAAAGTAAAGGAACATGGAGGAAGTTAACTTATTTTTAGCAGAATTAATGAGGCTTAATATTAAGCCAGTGACTGTAGCATTCATCCAAAAAAGCTCAAAAGGAATAAAACCCTAGGATTGAACCATCAAGCCCTATCCGTCACCTTACTTAAAATGTCTCCTTAGTTATTAACTTTTCTACCAGTTGAAATGTCCCTTTTCAAGGTAAGAGTTAGCTTCCCCTAGTAGCCACATAAATCCTTGTATTATGACGTGTTCGTGCTTCTCAAATTTAATGTGTACTCAGATCACCTGGGGAGTTTGTTACAATGCAGATTCTGATTTAATAGGTCCATAGTGGGGAGTGAGATTCAGCGTTTCTAAGTAGCTCCCAGGAGATGCTAATTTTGGTCCAGGTACCACCCTTTGAATGGAGAGTTCTAACACAATAACATACTTGATAATCTAAGTTAAATCTCAATTACATTACAAATGATTCATTAGATAAAAGTATTTAGATAGATTTTACCAGCAGTCTATTTTCTTAAAATATGTTTACATTGGTGCAAAACAACAAATTTCCCACACACCTAGACATTTAGAGTATATTGACCAGGCAGACAGTACTAGGTTGTAAGAAAACTGGAGAGAAATATTTATAAAAATTAAAAACAGCGTTCCATTACCTAAAACAGTATTTATTTTAGACATACAGTTGGCGACTCCCCAAAACTGGACATCTCCAAGAGCCGTTCCTGTGAACTGGGGGATGCTGACACAGTAGCAAACTGGTGATTCCTTATGCTACCAGCAAAGAAAGATTTTTAACCTTTCCTATAATAGAACAAAGCCTCTAGGAGTCCAAATGTCTAGTCTTAAAAAAAAGAAACATAATAATTCCCATCAAAGTAATTTAGGACTGTGACTTGGATCTCCCTGTAGCCCCAATGGCCAGGGGCCTAAATTATGTGGTGGTTTGAATGTTCCAATACTTCAAGCACCAAGGTAGTCTGGCATTCAGAACACCTAAAATGACATCCATTCGCAGATACATACTAATTGTACTAAATACTTTTTATTATTGCAGCTAACACTTATTGAGGCCTTACTGTGTGCCCAACACTTGAGAGTCATTACCCCAAGGTTTTGAGATAGACACTATAGCTATCCAACTTAAAACTGATAAAAATGAGATTAGACAGGGTAAATAATATGCCCACATGATCAGAATTGAAAGTGGCAACACCAGGATTTGAACACAGAACATCTGACTAGAGTGCCTATATTCTTAAGCATTGCTAACAAAAACATTTGACAAAGCTGCTACTTGTGTGTGCCATTGGAAGTCACCTTCTTATTCATTTCACCTACAGCTTCAACAATTTAATTACACCTGGTTAAGACTTATTAAACAAGGAGATTGGTGCTTAGCTCCCTTCCCTGATAACGGAGCCCTGAGGCTGCACCCTTGTGATAACAGAAACAAAGGGCTAAAATGGCTGCATAAATCAACATCCGTCTTTCATCCAGAGCTGGTAAGAGAATATTTGCACCTGTTGCTTACCACAAATCCAGCTTTCAATTAAATGGGACATAAAACCCTCATTGTCAGCTTTCTCAATCAGAAGCCTTAAATGTGTTTGGGACAATAGAGACAGTGTGAAAGTTCATACAGAGAGATAAACAGATATTTTCTATAAATTGTCGCGTCTTTTTTTATTCTTTTCACAAAATTTTTTTCAAATCAGTTATTTTAAATAGAACAGTCACCAGGTTCTTTTGGTTAAATTGCTATTGTCATCTTTGTTTCTAAAAGTCATTTGCTTCAGTCAACTAATAATGCCAGAAGAAAGGTGTATAGACTAGAATTGGTTCTCACTGGTTACCAGGAAAGTTTACAGGGACAGTATATGGGAAAAGTGAGAAGCAGTGTGCTTCCCACAAGCCCTGCACTTAGTGTGAACCTGGTTCCGCATCCTGCCTCCTTTCCATGTAGAGAGACTTTCTCATGCCCTCTGGTTCCCAGAGGCCTAGGCTCTGAGCGGGCGCTGGAGCCAGCTCCAACCACCCTGGGGGAGCTGGCTGTGCACAGCTCTTGGCAACTTCACATTCAGCAATGTCACATTGGTAACTTGAAACCAGCCGTGATGCAAGTATTTATACCCATGCTACTGTTGACAAAAAATTAACCAGTCGATCTAAGAAAGAATTGGAAAATTTTATTTGAGCCAAATTTGAGGATTATAACCCGGAAAGAGCATCTCAGAAAGCTCTGAGAACTGTTCTGCCTGTTAGAAGTCAACACACAGTTTATATAAATTTTTTGAGACACAGGGCTGCACATTAAATAACGAATTATTGACAATTTACACAATCCAGATTTAAGTGCCATCGTGGTGGGTCATGTGACCCTTCACAAGATCAGGAAGGACTGTTCTCTTTTAAGGAGTTGTTGATGCTAGAAGAATGTTGTTGTTTATGGTTGAGCAGGTATTCCTGCTGATGGGGGAGGTTCGGTCAATGCATAATGCGGAGACACAATGCATAGATGGGGGAGAGGGGAGACCAAAGGGCAGAGAAGAATTTTTATGTTTAAATTTTTCTTGTCTTGCCATAAATATGAATTTTATTTCACACTACAAATCGGGGGTGTTTTACCAGAGGTCCAGTTGTGAATATTTACCAGAACATCTGTGCTCTATCCTATTCACTCTCAAAGTCTTCTGTTTTCCCCAATTATATTTTAATAGGACACAAAGTCATAAGCTTTGGTGTAGGATCTTGGAGTGGCAGGAATAATTTCAAGCCTGCCTTCTCAAATTTTCTGCTATCTCACTAGCAGGTAGCCACCAAATCCACTGAATGCATTGAGTATGCGAGACCATCATTTTGCTCAGGGATGAACCCCGAAGTAAGCACACTTTTTTCTTTGGAGCGCCTCCATTCTTTTTGATGTCACAGCCAGTGACTGTTCTCTTCATGACATTTTTCTTCCTGCTCAGGATCAAAATTAGGACCTAAGCAACACCTCCTCCAATCTTTCTTTCTATAGATCATCCCTGTTATATTTCAGTTCCTTCTGGACAATATTTTTTTCTTTTTAGTGATGATGGTTATTATCGAGTTATTCAGAAAAATTAGGAATTACCAGTGTGTGAGCTGCTAATTTCACGTTGCATAGTGTTAAGAAAATCTGTAAACACATATTGAATAAATTACATCTTACCTTCTGCTTTCTTAACCCTGTGGCAAAGAGGAGCGATAGAGAGAGAGAGGGAGAGAGAGAGAGATAGGTAGATGGATAGATAGATTAGATAGATAGATAGATAGATAAGGAGGGAGGGAGGGAGGGAGGGAGAGAGAAAGGGGGAAAGATTGAGATTGCGAATGAGAAAAAGAATACATTTCTCATCTTCAGAAGTGAATCTGTTATCAGAAAAGATATTAGGCTGGTGAGAAAATATTTAGGAGCTGACAGTCCTTAAATTACATAGGGCTTACTTATAAACTGGATTGGGCCCACTGAGAACTTAGGCCTTTATTCGCTGATTTTTATATAGGCCCAACACTGGTCTCCTTAACGGTAAGCCAATTTGTAAATAAGGTAATTTAATTAAGCTGGCAAAAATTAGAAAGCTGTTCCCCTACCTTGTTTGTGCCTATGACTTTGTAACATGTTACATAGCTGCCTTCTGCCTTGGGTTCCCCTTTTCATGATGCTAGATGTCATGGAGATGAATATCTTGACAATTATCTTTCTTCTTTTTTCAGTATTTTGGTAGTTTTCATACTAAACCTCCTAGGTCCCCCAAGATGTATAAGTCTTAAAAAACAAAAGAAATGGAGAATAAGACTATGAATAACAGGAACATGTCTCTTCTTTTAGAAAGCATTAGGCATTGAGAGCTTCATGGAAGGCGGAAGGGTGATAGTGAGTTTGGCCCCGGATACTAGTGAGCTATTAAAATTATACATTTCTGAATCTGCATTTAAAAGGTGTCCTCTAGGTCAGCCCTCCTCAAATGCTGTGAACTGTGGACACCTAAAAGGAAAAGTCTCACAGGTGGCGTCTAGGATTTGGATATAGAATGCCCCTCCGATACCGGTTTCCACATTGTGTTTTTTGTTGGGGACAAGTTATTTAGTTACCTCTTTACAACACACGAGCAGAACATTGTAGAAAATCCAGAATGATCTTCTCAATTTTATCTCTTTTACAAAATCTTGAGCATACTCAAGCATCATATTCCCAAAATCCTACAAGGATGACATTGTTTTTGTAAGAGCATCTCTAAAATAAATTATTATGAAGTCACCCCTGTTTGATAAATTTTTAAAGCATTTCAAAACAACATATATATATATTATATATATAATTAAATATATATATATATATATAAAATTAGAATGACCTTTGTCACAGTCATGGGTAATTGAGAGGATTGGTAAGTGAAAAAATTATAAACCCATGAGCAAGTTCTAAGTAGGTTATCGACCATTTCTAGGACATTCAATAAATATTAAGCAATAATATAGAACCTCTGAAATACCTATGACTTTCTCTAATCACGTCTGGACTTTCTGGACATCAGGCATTATGTACTCTCAGAGATCATGATAGGAAACTCTTGAATAAAACACATCATTTCTAGCACTTTTTATTCCAAATTTGCATTCTAAGTCACAGACTTAAGAAATTAACTAACACACTTTTTATAATGGTGTGTGTTTTTTCTTACTACCAGCAGTGAGGCAGCCAGCGATCAAATATAGTAAATGCCATCTGGAATTATTTCCTTTAAATAATATAGTTATCAGCCATATCATCAGAGAATTCACCTTTTGCTTCATGAAGAATTAAAAGTCTTGTAGCTTGGAGAATGTGAGAACTTAGTTTGAGATAAAGACAAACTTAATACTGCCTAAAACCTGTGTTTATGTTATTAATTTTGTTCAGGAGAATTCCTGAAAAATCAAAAATGTAATTACCTAATTTTTTATTGGTTTTCATTTTCTTACATCACGATTGTCAAATTCAGTCTGTGGCTCATTCTCAGATCATGTTTCTCTCCAGGTGAATCACATTGTTTTTGGAAACTATCACCAGTTGTTATGCTTAGAAGGAAATTCCTCTCAGAAGACCCTGAAAGTTGCTGCTTGTGACCCAGTGAAGCCATATCAAAAGTGGAAATTTGAAAAATATTATGAAGACTGAGGAGGAACTGATGTCTTTATCTAGTAAATCTATTAGACACTGTGACTATGACAATGAACTTGGTGACTATTTCTCCATGCTAGTTCAAAATTAATAACATTTGAATGGAAGATTTTTTAAAAATCACAATATTTGAGATACCAAAAGTTAACTCAGGGAAACAGTCCAACATTAGATTGGAGTCCTTCTTCAGCACTAGATGGGCTTTTGAATTGCCTGCTTTCCACCCTGTGCTGGAACAAAGCCTTCAAGTTTCCACATGCCATCTAACAGGTAACTGGAAAAGAAGATGGAAGTACTTGGAGAAGCACAATGATACTCATGAAGGCTGAGTTTGATCATAACCAGCTCTTTTGGTCCACAAGTAGTTATAATCAGTGAGAAGCTGATCCTTTATTTGCTATTTTTTCATCAAAAAAAAATAAAAGAAAGAAAGAAAATTACTTGAGTTCCTAGGCTAAAAGACCTCAGAAACACACAGCTTTCACCTTGGTGAAATCCCTCCCAACTACATGCATGTTTACCTAACAGTTTGAAATAGTATTGATACAATACTCCTTGATGGCAGGGTTTTGATCTAGATGACTGTATTATGTTTTTCCCAATCTGAGTCAGTGGAAAAACTTTAAGTGAGGAAGTCACATGCTTATTCAATTCTAGACATGGATGTTGTTTCCATTCATTCTGTGCTTTTAAATTGCACTTTAAAAAATGGCCATACTAGTAACTTCTAGACTCATGTGGATATTAAAAAAGAAAGAAAAAAATGCAGAGAAATAGAGGCTGGGTCACAGCACACCGCAGTAACCAAAAATACATTTAATCATTGAACCTACTCTAATGTGGGACCAAATAAGAGGAGTTGAAATGAGTAAAGCAGAAATAGAGCACGGAAAAATATTAAAGTTCTTTTATGTGAAAATACTACTTCAGATTCAGCAGCATTCACAGGGATGAAGAATGCTAAAAATGGGCTCTAAAAGATTTCAAGGTAGAAATAAAGTGAGGAAAACATAAAGAAAGGGGAAGAGAATGAGTTAAAACAGTTAGGAAGAGAGTTAAGAAAAAATTGTCTGAGACTTGTCCAAAAACGGAAGGGGATCTGGCATCTCTATGGGGTGGTGGGGTGGGGGGGGAGAAAAGAATAAAGTCCTAGATGTGGGCTTCAAGATAACACTGATAAATTTGGGGAAAATTCCAATATTTCTTTGATCCAAATTGAGCACATAATCTTAGGTATGACAATACTTAGGCATACCGGAAGATATCTTAGAAATCCTAATATCCTTTGCATTCATTTTGGTAAGGAAGATGGCCTGTCCAGAAATCCCAGGCCAGTTAGTGAGAGAATCAGGATTAGAATTTGGATCTCCAGAGACAGGGCCACTAGCCTAACCAAATCTCCTCCACAACATTCTTAAGAAAGATATACATAAATTTTTTTGTTAGGGTTGGGTCTCTGGAGGTCAATCATGCTATATTCTTGTTAATATTAAAATAAACAAACAAACCTGTGCTGTTGAGCTGATGGTAAAACTGGGCATCTTTAGTTCTGATTTCCTGTTTAACTCCCAATTAATTACAGAAAAGCAAAACAATAACTAAGAGCTGGAAGGGGAAATAGTTTTACGTATTTGCAACATATTTAAGATGTTTTATGTAAATAATTGACATTGCAGATGAGATAAGAAAATGAGTAGAAAATGAGATAATTATTTTCAAAACAGAGCCATGTGAGGGATAAAACACAAGTCAGTTGCCAAAGGACTAATTGAGTTGCTGACCAAACTAAATACGCTGGATGCCTCATGCAATGCTTTGTGTAAATGAAAAATTTTGAAAGGTTTTCTGCCAGTCTAAAGAATCTCTTTTTATTCAAAAAGAGTTTCCACCAAAAATGTCAACTCTGTTCACAAAAAGATGAATTATGTTTTTGATACACTTACCTTTGGGTATACCAGCTAAAGAAATTTGAATGTTTTTGCTCAAAAGAACCTTCTGTGGTCTGTTCAGTGTATGCTCTTCCTGGCTTTACCTTGACACACTTAATATGTGAGGCTGTATTTGGATCCATATTGTCAATATAACAAAGAACTGTTTTCATACATCACATATTATTTGTTCGTGGGTAGAATTTTTTTTTTTTTCTTTTTTTGCGGTACACGGGCCTCTCACTGCTGTGGCCTCTCCCGCTGCAGAGCACAGGCTCCGGACGCGCAGGCCCAGCGGCCATGGCTCACGGGCCCAGCCGCTCCGCGGCATGTGGGATCTTCCCGGACCGGGGCACGAACCCGCGTCCCCTGCATCGGCAGGCGGACTCTCAACCGCTGCTCCACCAGGGAAGCCCTGGGTAGAATTTTTAAAACAGTTTTTACCATGTTTTTGCTCAATTATTCTTAGAAGCAAGGAACTAAGCAGTAGTTAGGAATCTTATGGACCTAACTGTAAGAGTATTGACTAGTTGTGAAATCTACTACCAACATTCTTTTAAACATTGCCCTCTAATTTTTGTTTTCTAATTTAAATTTTCATTGCCCTCTAATTTTGTTCTTGTTTTGTTTCTAATTTTTGTTTTATAAAAATTCTACTTTTATAAAAGTAGAAATGCCTCTAGGTTTTCTGGTACTTCTAAAGATAAACCCTTGGCTGGGACACATTAGGGTCTTAATTAGCCCAAGTTCCTCCATAGGGGGCTCTGTTCTTGGGGACTTCAGAGTTTTCCCTGGATTAGCTTAAGTTATTGCCTTTTCTTTAAAAAATGTCTCTGCATCTTGTTACCTTGAACACAAACATAGTTGATAATATTTTACAGGACTTATTAGATCAAAAACTAATTTACCAAACCGTCTGAGTTCTTCTGAGCCTTCCAGCTTGCACAGTTCTTTTCTTGTTTTCAACAGTTACCTAGAGATTCTACCCTACTCTCTTGAAGGATTACACAGCTGTTGTTGATACAACTGTTTTTTATCACCAGCCTCAAATTTGCTCAATTCTTCTTGCCAACATTTAATCAGCTGTCATTCACAAGGGCAAAAACCACCATGTGCTATGATCACAATGTATCATTAGCTTTGAACTCTAATTTGGAAATACTTTCTTATATATTAACACCTTGCCTCTAGAATTGCCTTAGGAACTGTAGAGGAGCAAAGATACTAGTTATGGTGTATAGGAATTCAATTTTTCCAGTCAACCTTCATTTCATGAATGGCTTAGAATGATTTTCAAGGGTCTCTCATGCAAGAGAATGGAGTTGAGGTGCACCAGATAGTACCATCTTGATTTGTTGTAACATCTTTAACTTTCACATTCAAACGCAGAAAAGAAATTCTGTCTCAAAAGAAAGCCCCAAGAACTTGGATAAAAACAAGAAAATTACAAGGAGTAAAGAGAAAAGAAGTGGGACTAAGTACCTTTGAGTACCTACTATGTGCTAGGCACTGTTTGTGCCCCCATCTCACTATTGTGCACAACTTAGTGAGGGGAGTTTCATTCTCCTCATTATGCAGACGAGGATAGCTGAGAGGGATTGTCTAAAGTCGTCCCACTAGTAAGAGTTAAAACCCAGATTCCATTCTATTGGGCTCAAAAAAAAAAAAGGTGAGCCTCTTTCACTAAACCATGCTGCTGTGATTCTTTGATTCTTCTCCTCTTCCTTCTCTTCTTCTTCTCCTCCCCCTCCTTCTTCTCCTCTTTCTATTTCTTCTGTAAGTAGGACAGACAACTCAGGTGGGCTCAGCTAAAATCCCTTGGTATAGAGTCACACCTCTTTGGTCTCTCTCTTGCATGTTGTACAGACAGGAAATAGAGGCTGCGCCCCTCTCTGTTAAACAACTGAAGTGTAGGCTTAAGGATAGTTATCCTCATACACTTCGCAGTGGTCTATCTCCTTGACTTCATGCAGGACATATTCCTTTCCATTTCCTAGAACAAGTATGAGAGGGAGAAGTGGACATAGAGAGATTGCTTCTCTGTGAATGATATTACCAACTCTTTGTTCCCCCAACCATTAATCAAAGCTGACAAATTGCTCAATTTGAACAGAGGTGGAAAGTGAAAAACTGGAGTCCTTTAATTTAAAACAAAAACCAAGTCGTGTAGCTTTCATTCCAATGTGTAGATTGTCACCATAATGCTTTTACAACAACCTTTGCATAAGTTTACTCAACAATTGCTACAAGCCAAGATGCCTTGAAATGAGAAAAGGAACACTAACCACAGTTAATGTACAAAAATATTTATTTTTGGCAAATAGCCATTCCATGGTCAGGTTTGAATAAGCCATGTAATGTATTATCTACTCCTGGTGAGGTTTAATGGGTGGAATTTCAGGTGTTGGTGGTGTCCGTGCCTAAAAGAAAGGAAAAAAATACCACCGCACTAAGATTTAATGCCTCTGTTTTCAACCTAATGGGTCAACTAATAGTTATCACTACAGTTAGGGTCTCTTTTCAAGTTTATGTGAATCTTTGCTTTGCAAAAACACAAAAATCTCATTTTCCAGCAAATAGAGCAACTTCTAATATGCTGAGTTTCTAATGACGACAGTTGCCATCAAATAAGTAACAAATAATTTCTTTGAAAACTGAGATTTTCTATTTTGTTATTGACTGATAGGTTTTCCCAGTTCAAGGATATTGGTTATAAATATCTATACAAAGTCTTTATATTAGCTGTTGAAACTAAAACACATATATATGGCTATGGGTATGTTTCTATATTTTATGCTTTGAATTGAGAGAAAGTAAAACCAAGAGTTTTAACTAACAAAGAAAAATTAAGGACTGTTTTGGGATTTTTTTTAAGTCTCTCTTAAGTGCATAGCTTCATCTGCATCTGGCCTTCTGGACAAAAGTATCTCACACAGACTTTCACTCTGGGTATTTTTTTTCCAGACCTGAAAGGAGTAACCAAACTCTAAATTATCAGGATGCTTGTTATTCAGTTTAGGTTTATGCACATGCGTTAATTCTTCTCCTTCAAACAACTGCCCAAATGTTGCTAGTTTTATACATATTAGCTATAAGAGCTGGGCATAAAAACAAGGGAAGGCAAAGGTTAAATTTGTGAATTTGTTATTGATTACCTAAAAATATTTGTTAGTGGAAAAACTAGATTGAAACTATGGAGTAGAAAGGAATTTGGAATAAATTTGAACATTTTTAGGTACCCAGTTTTTCTGCCTCTGACCAACCAAGTTTACTATAAAGAATAAATCAAATATGTAATTTTAAGTTTCTAAGTAAAAATTCAATTACTTTCCAAACTGATAACCAAAACTCATCCAAGCAGACGGTTAATTACAAAATGCTTTGATTTTGTAGTTTGCCACGTATCTGGGTGATTTCCACTGCTCATTACTACCCGTGTCATTGTGTTTATGTCAATTGTATGTTCTACTTACCTTGTGTTCTTCATGAGCTGTGTACACGTTTTGGTATTCATATTTATTACGTTACTGTCTGATATTTTAATATGGACAAATGTTTGCTGTAACTTTTGACATTACTTTTTATAGCCCTCTTGCTTTTATAGAGAAATGAAAGTTTAGGCTTTAAAAGAAATAATGCCTTTCTCATATGGCCAGACATATTTCTTCATGATACGCTGGTGTTTCATCTTTTTCCATAATTCTCTATTAGTACTTATTTTAAATGTTTTTCCTATCATTTTGAAAAACTCAAATGTCTGTTCTCCATTTGAAAGTGTGCCAAAAGTACTCCACCATGTAAATATGTAGAAACAATTACTATAAAAGTGTCAGCATAGTTCACAGCAATGTATTACCTTAATGACTACAAAGATATATATATTTTTCAAGTTGTTGGAATTAAGATGTATCTGAAACAGTAGTTCAGTTCCCGTAAAAATAATAGAAATGTCCCATGAACATCACATATCTATCCATCAGAAATTCTTTTTACAATTTCATATACAAGCATTTTAAGACCTTTTTGAAATAAATAATGCAAATGAATTAAAATGAGGTGTTCTCTTGATTTCTGAAATGGTATTTACTGATGGTCTCAATAGTGGCTAATATGCGAGGGTTCTTTTAAATTTTAAAAGGCAGATTAAAAAAAATAAAATCTAGGCACCAAAAACAAGGACACAAACTTTTATTGAGAGCAAGTCAAACACAGTTCTTTATTTAAACTGTTAATAGGTAGATAGATAGAGTCTGATATATTCTGTGTCTTCAAAGGTAGCATTATATGAAGGGTTAAGTTTTATATTGACAGAGAAATAGAGCTGTTATTACTTCCTGTTCACCCAGCATCTAAGGAAAATAAAAAGTCATGTAAGAAATACCAGCATTCTCACAATAAGTCAATTCTCCCTCCTACCAGGTACCAGAGTCCTTCTTCCATTCCTGAACCTTGAAGCACAAAAGCAGTAAACCTTCATGTGTAGCTACCAATCTGTGTTCTTAATGTGTCCCATATGCTTTTCAAATATGTTAAGTATCCCCCCATGAGATCTGAACCAGACCCTTGTCTTTCTTAGGCTACAAGAATCAAACAGCCACCCATCACCATTATGTACTTACAGTCACTAAGCTCTGTGGCCTTAGTGTAAGATGGCGGAATAGGGCGATGGGCACTAATGCCAAATAATAGTTTCAGCGCTCTTCTGCAACTACATTGCCTCATTCATGAGCATTAAGCATTTACTCATTGAACATACCCTGAAATAGTCTTGTTGATAAAATCTTTCATAGTTGGTTAATCATCTGGTAAGAGCACAAAACTAAAAGGGCCAGGGTTACTATATTTTGGAGCCCAATTAGAGCTAGTTGCTTGGCCACATCAAATGACCACAGACCTCCCACCTCACTCAAGTTCCACAGGAATTGGCTGCCTCTGCTGGAATAATTCAAAATACAGTCTCTGTTGATGGTAGGTTAAGAATATGGTCCTGTTCCATGATGGATAACACAATACTGTGCTTTGACGTTAAGTAGAAAATAGTAGGGGTCACCAGTAATCCAAAAAGAAAATAGCTTGTCCAAGTGAAAAGATTTAGAGGCTCTAAGTAAACAGGTAATTGTCCTAGTGCATCAATCTTCTACCGAAATTTGTCAATAAAAAAACTGATTTCCCTGTCTTTATTCTGAAAACTTGCATTGTCGAGAATGAAATGTATAGATTCTATAGATTAAGCGTGACAGACTTATATATGGTCAGGTTGTGAAGTATCTGTTTGAAAGAATAAAAGGAAAAAATTCAAAATTGAGTCTCGTAAACACTAATAGTATATGATACCATGGAAACATATTACATGATAATAAAGAATTAAAGAAAGTGCCTTTAGAATGTGTGGGATTTGTTACACATAAACAAGCAAAACTCTGAGAAGGGCTAACCCAGGGTTTTTCACAAAATGAAAAATAAACAAAGGGTTGAATAGTACAATGAAGACTGTATTACATTCAGACAATAACGAATTGTCTTTTTATTTCTAGGGCCAAAAGAAATGTCTTTATCTGTGGTGACAGAAAGCTCAGGATAATATATATAGAAGCATGAAATGAAAAATTATGGAACTATCTAAGAATATAAATATAGACTCTCCCTTTTCATAAATATTCAATACATTATCTGACACATTGGTTTGAGTGAAGCTTCACAAGCACAATTTTAGGCATCTTGATTTGGGCTGAGGTCCAGTAAATTATATATTCCCAACAACCATCAGAGCTTTCTCACTAAAAATACATGCTCACACTCTACTTTGAAAATATTCTAAGATAATTATTTCCATTTTCATAGTAACTAGTACAGTTATGACTAGAGTTGTCTCAGGTTTCTAAGGAAAGAAAATTATTCTGAGATACTCTTAATAGGAGAAAGTGTAGTAATAGAGAGGGGTATTTTCTTAAAATTGTGCTAAAGCTGTCATTTTCATGTTTAATGACATTAACTGTGCTAGACAAGATTTTATTTTCAGTCTCAGAAATAATCTATCTGATATAACTCTTTAGTCAATTGCCCACCAATCTTCCAGCCCCTCCCTGTGGCAATCTCACAATGGATTTAATTCATCTTGAGAACATAAAGCCAACATTTAGTAAACAGAATTTTCCTGACTGACAATTGCTCAGCCCCTCTAGTGAGAAAATTCAGTGAATGGTAACACCTAGGAAGGCAGCCTATACAGAATTTCACTCTGTACGTGCCAAGAAAAACAACTTAAAATCTGAAGATAATAGGAAAGGCAAAGTATTTTGGAAAGTTTATTGCCAGAGTCTGTAAAACCACGTTTTAAAGAAAGAGAGATTTGATACCAGACTTTCTATCACCCTCAGTGTACAGGAAGAAAGACACCAAAAGAAATACATTTCATTTCAAATAGTCCTCTTTCATTTGATGACTACATTTCCCGGCATTGCTACTTTTAAAGTCAAACTGTTTAGTGCTTAGCACACAGGCTATATTAGTGAGGATTTAAAAAGCAAATATCCAAGAATGAATCTAAAGCTTTTTGATCTGAGGTTACCAGACTGAGTTTTGCCTAGGGTTATTTCCACATTATTCTGCGGTGAAACAGAGATTAAGCTTCCACTTCTTTATGGGGGATGACTCAAGGCATACAAAGATGCATCTCAGGAAAAGAGAATTAGCTTTTGCTTTAGTGGGCATGAGAACTTCTCAGTTCCAGTTAGTTTATAAATGCATCATAGACTCGAATTCATCAATTCTTTGCTTGGTGTTCCCCTTTCTGATTTTCCGATAGGATATCGTATTGTATCTTGAATAAGCATTTCTGGAAATATCACCCTTCTTCCCGAAGGTTGGCTGCTCATCAGGTGTGACAGGTTGGGAACTGGGGCTGCTCAGTGGGGAGTCCTCACATGCATCGCCTTCCTCTTTTAACTGAGAACGCTCTTCATTTTTTTTCTTAAGTTCTATCACTCGAACTTCATCTTCATCGTCTTTGCAATCATCATCATCATCATTATTAATTTCTTCATCCCAAACCGCTTGCTCCTCATCATGCTTAGAATGCAACACATCAGCTTGGCTTGGTTTCCGAAATCCTAGCCATTCAATTTCCATTGCCTGGTGTTGAGTTTTGTTCTTCAGATCCTCATCTTCTCTCTCTCCTAAAGGTTGTTCAGCAATCCTTTCCTTTCGTCTACTTGGTTCTTGGTAACTGCTGCTCAAGGGAATCTTCTCCCACTGATGTCCTGTAGCAAAATCAATTGGCAATTGATATGTGTAGAGATTTCAAAATACCACAGATTCTCCAGATTATATTTCTGGACAATCGTTTTCCACCAAACATTTTATGGGATATTGTTTTGTGGGTTATTAATATGTTTTACCCAATAAAACAGGCTACACCATCAAATTAGCTTGGAAGACACTGCATTAAGCACAATGAAGTAAGCCTCTTCAGAATTTATCCAAGCCTTTAAAATACTAATGGATATTAGCATCCAGCAACCCAACCTCATTTGACTATGGAACATTTTTGTTGTGGACTACTGTATATAGTGATACTGGTATTCCCTGAGACACACTTTTAAAAATCCTGTCTAGCCTGTCACGAGTGGATATGTGAATATATTAAAAAATATTTGGACCTAGCTCCTACACACACACACACACACACACACACACACACACACACACACACACTCCTCAAGGAAAGTTAGAAAAATGGCTTTCTTCCAACAGTAAAAATAATGAAATAATGACTGCCAGTGACTGGTCACACTCAGAGTAGCAAATTCAGTGTTTACCACCATGCTTCTCAGAGTTCTCATGTCCTAAAGTACCAGCTATGGAGGAGGAGTACAGATGGCCAAGAGTCATGTGCTGGGCTAATGGACGCATCAAGTCCACGAAAGGACACACTCTATAGCCTAAGATCTGCCACTGATTTCTAGTGAGTCAAGATTTAAAAATCATGTTGAGGTCATATCTACAGAGTGTTAGGTTAGCCTATTATTTTCGACATGTCCTTAACCGATAGCTAATTAACTTAAGTTGTTTGATACCATGCAGTGACTTTTAAGAGGCTCATTTAATTCATTGCAAATTTCACTTTTCAAACACATCCTATCAGCATATCCTCAATAATATTTATTGAGCATGAAAAAAATGAATTAATAATAGGAGAGTAGAGGTTGTTCTCAGAGCTTTCAGCCCTGAAGGACTTCTGTGGGAAGCTTCAGCCTGCAGTGCACATGACTCAGGGTTGTGTTCACTATTCCCTTTCAACACCGTAACAGTCTTTATATAAAGCGAGAGGCACTGTTCCTCTTTGCCCTTCTCCTCCACAATTTCCTATTTTCACTGAAAGATGTTGACAAGTCCATTTCCATCAGAGATTTTTCATTCTCTTTTCGTTTTGTTTTCCCAACTATGGGAATCAGATTGTAAACTTACACAAAGAGATAGAAGTGGAGGTGGTTCATCTCTCCTCATTAGCTGTGCACAGCTCCTATCAGGCCACTGACATCTAGTCAGTGTTTTTTACATCATAACTAAACATGTATTCGAATGTTTGCTATAATTTTAAGCTTTGTTTTGTTTTCTTCTTTTCCATAAGAACCAAAGAAACTGATCTTTTTACTCATATTCGTGACTTGGGCATGGAGTTGTCATGCATGAAATTACTTCTTGACTTTAAATTATAATTCTTTCTAAGTATTTTTAACATCTTCCTATTTTTCAACTCAGGAGTATTCTCTTTGGGGACTTTATAGCTGTTTGCCATTGTGAAAATGAAAAACGCCAAAATATGTTCTTCTAACCCTACAGGAGGAACATGTTCCACCGAACACAAAAGGATTCATGCAGGGATAAACTCACCCTGAGATCATCCACTTTAAAAATCCAGACTGCTTTTATTCTTTATTTGAAGGAAATGAAAGATCATAGAAAACTATTGTCTCCAGTGACTTTCTGATCAGAAATTTGAAAGGGGCTCTAGTTGAAAGGTTGAGATCCCTGCCTCTCAGAATCCGCTTGCTCATTGGCAGTAGAAGGGTTAGGGTGAGAGGTTATTTAGTCCATTTCATGGGGTTTAGGTCTTATAAAGTATCTGTGATAATGTAAGAGCTTGACAGTGACTGTTGCTTACTACATTCTTCTTTGAGTGACTACACAGTGGGCCACCGTATGTAGTCAGCAGACAGTCTGAGAGGTGTCCAGGCAAAGGGGACAAACCCAGGAAACTGCCAACAACCTTATCCTCCTAGGCATCTACTATTTTGTGTGATGTTCTAATATTTCAACCAATAACCTCTTCAATGTTTTACTTGTTAAGGTCCTAACTAAGCTAAATCACTTAGGTCTACCAAGCTGACTTCAATTTTGAGATAAGATGTGTATGGCTGCAAGAGAGGATATGAATGATTAATTGGTAGATTTTTATCTTCCACTTTATTTTGAAATTGTTTGAATGTAGGTGTCTCCTTAGAAGTCTAAAAGATTTTGTGTCTCTTAGACTCTTGAGTTTATTTGAAAAATAATACAGTCATTTAAAAATCAATGTTCTTTTTATTCTCCCATTTTTCTGAAAGAACACAAGTAAAATTAACTTCATCACCTGGAAGATTTCTTTGACAAGAATTAGGTAACCATTTTGTGCTTACAGCAGAGGCCTAGAATTTTCCTATAGATCAAATAAATTTATAAGATTATTTTAAACAGTATGCCAATGGTAAACTTTTAAGATAAACCCATTTTTGAAATGTTTACATCTTGCAAGGCGCCTGACATAGATTTGAAGACACTTAATCAAAAGGAAAGTTTTATTTAGTAGACTAACTTATTAAGACGCAGGTATCATATCATCAGGTCAAAGCGTGCCAATCAGTTTTACCGATCCATGCAGTCTCAGTCTTGAAGAGTGTGTAATGCTTTCTCAGGTGGAACCCACAGATAAATCCAGACTCCCTTATCTGCCTATAGCAGCTTTGAGTTTTTGAAAGCATTACCTGGATTGCTTTTTCAATACCACACTCACGTAACATCCCATGCAAAAACTGTCTTCCACATTCCATCAGACAATTTCTGTGTACAAAATGGAAGTTCCTCTTACCTTCTCTGAATGTCATTTCATCAACACTTGTTTCTTGGAGAGAAAGATCTGTGATAGCCTTATGAGCAATGTAGAGATTCTCTTCTGGTTTTTCTGGGAAGAAAAACCCCCACAAGATTAATATTTTAACATTTAAGTAGTCTAAGATAAATAAATTACCAATTAAGATTTTAAAAATGTAGAGGTCTTTGATTTTTGTGGTCACTAAAAATAACTATTTCATTCTTCAAACTCATTTCTTCACCGATTCCTTTTATGTATAAGCATAACGATAACCTCTCCTTTAATGTCTATATAAGTTTATAGTACCACGAATTCATACACTTTCAGGTAGATTTAGAAAGCAAAGTTGAATTTATGAATTCCTTCTGACTGAATAATAATGGTGCTCTCCATATAATAATAAATAACAGTAGTTAACATTTAACAGACAGTAATTTTCACAACAACTGTACAAATATCAGAACTATTATTCTGCCTTCTTCTAATGAGAAAACCAAGGCTTCGGGAAGCCAAGAAAGCTGTCTAGGGTCACAGGGCTATCAAATAAATGAACCTGGATTTGACCCAGGGCAGAGGTTTAGTCCTTATGCTCTGCAGCCCCCATAGGATAAGGGACTGCATTTGGGCAGGGGCAAGGGTGGGAGGATGTGCAGCTTATTCCTGTCATAACAGTTCACCCAAAGATTCCTGAGTGAGTTTGCAAATCAAATCAAGCAAATTATAGAAAAGCAAAATGCTTTACCTTTTAGAATCTTCTCCTCCATGGACGAGTGGAGCAGTATGTTCTCTTGTAATTTTTCACTTTTCTCCTGACTTCCTTTCGTGGGTTCATCTCCAAGACTAGATTCTACCCTGCAGTATGGTGGGGTGCCACCCATATCACTGGCTTTTTCCGTGATTTTAGTGATTTTTTGTTGACCGTTTTCAGGGGGTGTATCCCCATTACACTCAACCTGACTGAATGTCACTGGAACGTCTGTCATGATGTACAGTTGAGTCCGACTTGGAGAGAGCTTTGGGGAAGATCCTTGAGAAGTTCTCTTGCCTTCAAATCCAGCTCTTACTCTAAGGACACAAATGATTTCCTTTAGTGCATAATAACAAGCTTCTTTTCCTGAAGGTGTGCAGATAGAGCATAGCACAAAAGTAATAGAATTTGTCAGATTTGCCACCAACCCATGAGCGAGAATCTGGCCAATCACCACCTTCTTTGTTGCTCAGCAGTCCCACTTGCAGAATTAATGGCAGCCTTTTGATTTACATAAACAAACAATCGGAGGCAATCAGCCTTTTGTGTTGGCATGTACAGGGGGACTTTCAGCTTGTCAGTCCCCCTCTGGGAACAGAGATTTTTGTCCCTTTTCATAATGGCCCTTTGTCATTTTCCTTGTAACAGGAGCCACAATTGTTCCACAGCTTTAATCCAGAGAGAATGACCACCTTGAGGCATATTAGTTCTGTGTAACCAGCTTAACATTTCCAAACAGATTTTGTTCAAGTACAACCTCAGCTATTTTGTAAAGGACAATGGCCTCTTTTCTTATTTATTAAAGAATAAAAACAGCTTATCAAAAACCTGTAAACAGGACAACTTTACTGTAAGTGGCTCTGGCAGCGGATTCCACGGTATGCTTTCGGGAGCCCAGAGAAGTAGATCTAAGAAAATACAAGCATAAATTCTGCCGTCTTGCTAATACCAAACATTTTACATTTCAGTGACTTATTTGGTCTATAGCTTCTTATCCTCTAGTTTATTCATGTCTATTGTAGCTCAACCCATCCTGTAAAACCCTAGTATAATTGCCTCCATGAAATCTTCCCTTCCCTCAATCAGAATTATTTTCAATATTCCCTACTGTTGTTTCATGGTGCTG
Source organism: Delphinapterus leucas (assembly GCF_059928025.1). Taxonomy (NCBI): domain Eukaryota; kingdom Metazoa; phylum Chordata; class Mammalia; order Artiodactyla; family Monodontidae; genus Delphinapterus; species Delphinapterus leucas. Next base: position 74,120,961 of record NC_143136.1, on the reverse strand, counting down.
GTAAAATTATAAGGCACCCACACTGTCTGCCTTTGGGGGAAACAGGTGATTATATAAAACATCTGCCACCTACCATTCCTTCCTTCTTAAAGTAAGACATTAATTCTTTTCTTTGTTGAACCTCATCTAGTGCAAAATGATTCCAGAGCCTTTGCCCATGTTGCTCCCTCAGCTTGGAACGCCCTTCTCTTCCTCAAGGCCAAACCCCTGGCCTAACCAGCTCCTCTGAAATACCATTTCTTTAAAGACACTTCCCCTGACCCACAGGATTACGATGGGACTCCTGTTAACACATTATCTTTCTCCTTCAGAGTTCTCTTCACAGTTGTGATTAAATAAGTAATTGCACAGTTATCTGCATAATGTCTCTCACCAACTAGAATCTAAGCCTTATCGGGGCAGAGAGCATGGTTAACTTACTTACATGTGTCCCCAGCATGTAGCATCTGCCTTGAAATAAGTAGGTACTGAATAGAGAAAAGAAATTATTGTTGAATAAATGTTACTCCCTAGAGAATACATCTAAGATCTTTTCTAAAGGGAAGAAGAATAGAGGTTTGAGAGTAATTGCACATTTATCATCTTTAAACCTGTGTCTAGGGCTGAACGCATTAGGGTCTATATCAGGGACGACAAATACAAGGCACTCTGGTCTCATCCCCTCTATGATCTTAGAATTCATCTCTATGATCTTAGAATTCTCTCCCTTGTCATCACTAACTCTTCTCTACCCAACACACTGATTATTTGTTTGTTTGTTTCTGCACAGGAGGAAAATTAACTTTCCCTCTACCTTCTTCTGAGTTCTTTTCTGAGATCCCTGTAATAAAAGATAGATTAACAAGAGAAAAGGGAACAGACGTTTATTAATATGTTGTTAAAAGGTAAATTGAGGTATATTAAAAATTTTAAGAGTTGTTTTTGAGCAAAAATCGATTCTAACTGGGTAATGTTAAACCGGAAGTGGCTAGGAGCACTATATGGGACAGGAAATGGGGAGACTTTTATAGAGAAAAGGCAGAAGCAAAGTAAGGAAATTATTGATTGACTACAGCTTAAAACCTAGTTGGCTGTTTGTGACTGGTTGTCCTTAGCATTTTGATCTCGGAAGCGTAAGGAATATATAGGCTTTTATTTTGGTTTGCTTATGTAGGCCACCAGGCACTAGAGCCACATTAGTCCAATGGCCTCCTTGTCTAATTAATTTAACAAATATGCCTCATGTATACATGGGAGAGACCCAGGGAAACCTAGTAACTCCCTAAGATGGCCTAAGCCACTCCCGTAAATATCATCTCCAGCTAAAGACAAAAGAGAAAGGTGAGTGCTGGGGGTGGAACAGAGGAGGCCAGTTAGAGGTTTCCAGGGAAAGCACAGTAAACAAGGGTATGGTATGTTATGCAGATTTAAGTGGCTGCCTTCTCCATTGACAAGATTCTGTTACGTTTTAGAGTTATCCTTCTCTTCCTGGTACAGAGAGGGAGACACCCTTACAAAGGGAGATCTCCTTTATAAGTACCAATTTCCCTTACAAAAGATAACTTTCTATTTTCTGAGCTTCTCCAGTGTCTGCAGTTTCTCAAAAATAATTAGCTCAAAATAATCCTTATGCCAAAGAGACATATTTTGGAGTGGCATATCCTAATGCTCTTCTTTTGTTTGTTTTTATTTCTTTTTTAACAAACTTTCATATAGGATTTATTATATGTTAGGCACTGTTCAAATGCTTCACAAATAGTAACACATTTGATCTTCAAAACAGCAGTGTAAGGAAGGTGCTATTATTAGCCTCATTTTTCAGAATAGAAAAATTAAACACAGAGAGATTAAGAAACTTGCTGAAGGTCACACAGCTGGTAAACCTACTGTTGAGAGTTTGCAGCTTAGATGAAGCCAAGAGCCATCTGTTCGGGGTGCTAGTGTTTCCTTGGGCCAGAGAACCCACTGGGCTCCAGCCTGATGAATTAACCGCCTCGGCAGCAGAAGTAGCTCTAGCCAGGAAAGGGCAACAGAAGGCCTGAGGTGTCATCAAGGCCTTCCCAAGACAGACACCCCAGCTGCTGAGGACAGGGTTGGGAGGGTCAGGGAGTTTCCTTCCCGTCAGAAATAACAGAGCTATTCTCTTAATTCAAAAATCAGAACCTGGAGCTTCAGGACCAGGTCGATCCACCCCCACTAACTTACAGGTAGAACAGCCCAGGATCTAGGGCAAGAAGAAAATATAGGGGGAATCAGATGGGAGGATGCAGAGATTAACACCAAAGCTAGGAAAGTATGGGGACATACTAGATTGTGAGATCCAGAAGGGCAGGAAATAGTACTAATTCAACCAAATGCCCAGCAATAAACATAAAAATGTAGAAGTTCTCGCGTTATCTTTGAAATCCTGTCTCCAACATCTGTCAGTTCCCTCGAGACTGCCAAGTACTTCAGGGACACAGCAAAGTTTTTTTTCTCTCTCTTACTCTTAGATTGCTATGACCATATAGCAACTTGCAACTTGTACCTATGGCTTAGTTTTTATGGGAATTAAAATTTGGGGGTGGGGGGAGGATTATCTTTTTTCTAATGCCTTGCTTTGACATTTTTGGGGGGCATTAGAATTATTTCAGATTTAGAAATATAGAAAAATGATCCAGACTTCTATCAGCCTTGGCTAACCAGTGTGTTCACTTCTATAAAAAGCCAGGTAAAATGTTTTGTAACGTGTATAAGTTTTGCTACAATTAGACGGCAACACAAAAACCATTTAGCTCCAAAATGAGTCTAACAACCAAATAAAACACAGGGTATTTTATCTATTAAAAGGTATGTTGTCACCCATTGACTGTAACAACCTACGATTTGTAAAGTGTGTTTGAATTTGCATTAAGCATCCTCAATTCAAAATACCATTGCATATGGGCTTCCCTGGTGGCGCAGTGGTTGAGAGTCCGCCTGCCGATGCAGGGGACACGGGTTCGTGCCCCGGTCCGGGAAGATCCCACATGCCGCAGAGCAGCTGCGCCCGTGAGTCATGGCCACTGAGGCTGCGGGTCCAGAGCCTGCACTCCGCAACAGGAGAGGCCACAACAGTGAGAGGCCCACGTACCACAGAAAAAAACAAACAAACAAACAAACAAAAACCATTGCATAATCTTCACTGCATGAAATATGACTTTTTTTTTAAAGAGAATTTACTGGAGTATTTATGTTTTTTCCCTAGTTATTATTCTAAATGGTAAAGGATATCATATAAATATAACCATTCTGAAATCTATAACAAAATATGATAATGAAAGAATCTTCACATGGGAACTTAAAAAGTATCAAAATTACATTATGCAAATACCCACATTTCACTTGTCAAATGCCAAATGATGAATCTTAAGGCTATATTAGGTCCAGCTAAGGAGCCAGGATAACCTGATTTGGTTCACTTAAGGGACTAACATTCCAAATTGACAGGACAGCCCAGCTAAAGTGAACTGTTACAGAAATACAAAATATTATAACATCATAAAATCAATCAGTAATCATATATCTCACTTCGAAAAACAATAATTGCCTACCACCTTGCATAAATTAGATTAAGTTGAATGTCTTATGCCATCTTCGTACCTTGTGTTTATATTTAAGCCTAGCTTGAAGCAATAGCTGTCATCTGGGCAATATAAGGTCTTGAAGCAAAGGATGGTGTCTTCCAGGCAGCCAGTAGTGAAGTCTGTGGGTAAAACCTGAGGTTTAAGAATTTAATGTAACAAAATTTAAAACTTCAACTGTTTTTTACTAAAAGCATGCTTTCCAGTCTTGGAGCTGGGATCGGTTGGAAGGGGATTGTTAGTTATCTCTCTAAAGACAAAGTCTTTCTTATACCCCAGGAAAGATGCATGTCTTTGCAGCCCTAGAATCTGGGGCCTAGCTTCTCAGTGAGTCACTGTTTACCATATTTTTAAAAGTACTGGAAGAAACAGGCTAGGAATTTGGTGAGGATTAGAAGGGAGTGTAGCCCTGAACAAGAAGCCACAATGTAAATCCCTGTGGCCAAGGCAGGCAGGTGGAGTGAGAGCACGAACCAAGAATTAAGAGCCCCCCGCCTCAAATAAAGGGCAAATGAGCATTATCATCAGCGACCCCTATAATGATCAAGAGATTGGACTCGGTCATCAGATGACCTGGCATGAAATCTTGCTCTGCTGTTTGTTTGTTTTTTTTTTTTGCGGTACGCGGGCCTCTCACTGTTGTGGCCTCTCCCGTTGCGGAGCACAGGCTCCGGACGCGCAGGCTCAGCGGCCATGGCTCACGGGCCCAGCCGCTCCGCGGCATGTGGGATCTTCCCGGACCGGGGCACGAACCCGTGTCCCCTGCATCGGCAGGCGGACTCTCAACCACTGCGCTACCAGGGAAGCCCTTGCTCTGCTGTTTTGTGACCCTGAGCCAGTGTACAAATCAGGCATGTTTGGGTTGCAGCTTACAGAAACTCAATTCAAAAAATCTTAAACTCTGGATTTAACAGATCATTTCACTAGAAAGTCCAGAATTGGCTTTGCACTTGTTTGGATCCGAGGATTTAAACAGTGTCACAGGGAACCTTTCTCTCTCCATTCCAAGGAAGGTGACGATTAGGAGGTATTTGGGTGAAACTTTTTTCTAGGTCCCATAAGATTTCCAGCTGAGTGTGATAGGCCGGAAGATGACCACCCCGCAAAGGTGTCCAAGCCCCTAATTCCCATACCCTGTGAATCATTACCTTACAGGGTAAATGGGACTTTGCAGACATGATTAAATTAAGGATTTTGAGATAAGGAGATTATCCTGGATTATCAGATTGAATCCAATGTAATAATCACAAGGGCCCTGAAAAAAACGAGGTAAGAAGGTGAAATGCGATGTCACAGGAGATGTCACAGGAAAGCAAGAGGTTGGAGTCATACAAGGAAGGGATCGTGAGGTAAGAAACATGAATAATCTCTAAAAGCTGAAAAGGGCAAGGAAATGGAATACAAAGCCTCTGAATGGAGTACAGCCCTGCCAGCACCTTGATTTTAGACTTCCAACATCCAGAACGGAAAGAGAATAAATTTGTGCTGCTTTAAGCTATTAAATGTGTGACTATTTGTTACAGCAGTAATAAGAAACTAATACACTGAGTTTCTTGTTTCTCTGCTTTCATTTTCATTGACCGCCTAGGGGCAGAAAATTCAGCTTTTCCAACTATTTGTGGGATATATATTTTTGAATCTTAATCATCTTGGATTACTTCCTACTGGCCAAGAAGATCTCTCATACTCTCATAATAAGGTTGTATTTTCTTCTCACTCATCTGTCCATCAGTACAGGTTTGACTGAATCTGTAGCAGTTTGCTAAAAACTATAAGAAAATTATAAACTCTCAAGCATCCTGATATTTTTCTATCAAGTCTTCTAAAATTCAATCTTTAGTAGGAAATGGTCCTAATCAAGATTTGAGGGGACAGTTTAGAGCAATGATGGTCAGTTTCACAATCAGGAATGAGAGAATTCTCATTTCTTCTCATCACTCCTAGTTATCCAATCCCACATTTTAAGGTCTATAATCTACCTTTCACTCTTGGTGTCCATTTCTTTGATATATAATGTTTCACTGGTTGAAAATGAAAGAGAGTCAATTCAAAACAAATTCCACAGAAAGGAGAATTATTCTGGCTTCCGGAAAGTTTCGTTTCTCTCTCTCTCTCTCTCTCTCTCTCTCTCTCTCTTATTGTTCTACTTTGCTCTATACTGGCTTGTTTCTCAGGTAAATTCTCCCAAGGTCATAGCAAATACTTCTCCAGCAACCCTAAGTTTACATTATCAAGATAATTACTAATATGAAACAGGAGCATTTCTTTCCCATTAATTCCAGCCCAAGTCCCTGGGATGGCCTTCACTGGGCCACTTTGGGGCATGAGTTAACTCCTGAGCCAGTTGTTGTGACTTGGGGGATAGAATCCTCCAGTTGCCAGGCCTGGGACAGGTGTCCACTCCTGAGCAGAAAAATGGGCAAAGACAATGAGAGGGACTATAGGACAAACAAACAAACAAAAACCAGACATTAGCAGATGCCTACCTTTTGAAGAGATTCAGGTCTCCCATCAGTAAAAGATAGATTCTAATATAATATTCCTCCTAGAATTGTAAAAACTAAATGTGTTAATCCAGGGAAACTGTTTAGCACCGTGTGGCATAATAGATATTCATTCATACTTGTTTCTTTTTTTTTTATTGTTTTATCGTTACTTAGTTATGTTACTATTATTAGTAACACTAATACCACTGCTTGCCATATTCAGTACCAGTTCCTTGTAACACAATACAGCTACTTTCCAGGTTGATCACCCCAAATTGCCCCGTTCTTGTTTCTACCCTTGCCACAGAGAAGTATTCTGTGTTACCACACGTGACTCCCGTTTGCATGTCTTGGAGTATTCTTTCCCCCATGTCTGGAACTTTCAGAACTTCAGAACATCTGGAGAATGCCTACCTCATGGAATTTTTGAGATTAAATTACGTGACAAAATATATGTGGATCACTCAGTACAGTGCTTGATATGTAGCAAGAGCCGAATAATAGCAACAATGCTATTTATTAATATATTGTTGGATACTTGCAGGCTTTGCGTGATTTGTTTTTGTACTTCTACAGGGGCAAGCACACCACCTAGTTCATAGTCTATGTTATATACACAAGACTTGAGTTGGCAATAGAGGTTTCTGGCATTAGAATGTGACAATAAAATTCATTTGAATATATCTCGGATCCCTTTCTTGTCCTTCTTTTACAAATCTGCTTTTATCTATTTAAATTAAGTATTAGGGATTCAGGATCTAAGAGTTGGGTTTTCCACGGTGTAGGATTGTGGTATGGCTTTCGAAGACGCCACCTACTGGCAAACAGGCAGAGTTTGTTAGAAAGTGAAATAAAAGCAGCTCTGTGGGGCTTCCCTGGTGGCGCAGTGGTTGGGAGTCCGCCTGTCGGCGCAGGGGACGCGGGTTCGTGCCCCGGTCCGGGAGGGTCCCGCGTGCCGCTCCGCGGCTGGGCCCGTGGGCCGTGGCCGCTGGGCCTGCGCGTCTGGAGCCTGCGCCCCGCAACGGGAGAGGCCACAACAGAGAGAGGCCCGCGTACCGCAAAAAACAAAACAAAGCAAAACCAAAAAAAGCAGCTCTGTGGTGCCACAGAAGACTGTGCTCAGCGTTCTCATCGTCACCCTCCGGGTTGCTCACTGGACAGAACCTCTCAGTAAAATACACATTGGCTAATGCAGTCTTCATGTAGAGACTTTTAAAAGTCAGCTGTCACTGATTTGGAGGTGAATATTCTGGCTCGCATTTCCCAGAGCAGAAAGCCTCCACAGAGGAGGAGCACGTGATCAGACAGGATGTGATGCGCTTGGCATGTTTAGGAGCCCTAGATTGTGGCCAGGTAGACCCCACCCTATCCCTCAATGTGCCCCCTCACCAGTAGCTCTTGGGCAAATCCTTTAATCAGAGGCCTTTTATGAGGGTTTAATGAGATCCTATCCAGAGATCTCAGTGGCTGGTGTCCAATATATGCTCTAGAAATGGACCTGTTGCTGTGATTAAGCAAAAGAGGCTATGCCTGCGTTACTCAGTCATCTTCAACATTCAGTTTGCCTCAGAATATTCTGGGCACCTCCTTTAAAATCTAGGTTTCTAGACTGTACTCCCAGATATTCTAACTTGGTTAAAGTCCAGAAGATGCACTATAAACAAGCACCTGGGTGATTCTGGAACACATTCTAATAAGTAATACTATACTTTCTAACCTCCAACACACACCTAAACAAGGAAAAATAAAAGGCAGTAACTCTTGGAGGACAATTTTTTTTCATTATTCATATTACTTAAGAACTTAAAGACTGTGAATAAATAAATTTCTGGAATAACAGTAATAATTTAAAAATAAAAGCAGTAATAATAATAACCAACATGCGCTAGCACTTATTACGCACCAAGATTGGTCAATGAGCTCTCAAAACAATAGCCCTTTAATCTTCACAACAGTCTTTGAGATAGGTATTCTGGTTGTCACCATTTTACAGAAGAGGAAACCTAGGCACCATCTAGTCATCTATCTAGTAAGGGACAGAGCCAGGAGCCAGAATCTAAACCAAGAAAGTCTGGGTCAGAGCCTATGTTCTTAAACACAATCCACCCTTTATAAAAATATAGCACTATTCACGACCGAACCAAATCACAGGGACTAAACAGCTATTAGTCAAATAAGGGACCAAATTTCCTATAGAGTTTTTCTATTTAATAGAAATCCCAGGGGAACAGGTAACTAATGGTATAGTCACAGGCCACCTTTTAATGCATTCCACCTTCCCATGTTTGATTTAAAAAATTTTTTTCTAATAGGTTGGTCTTCACTTCTTATACTTTACAATATCCCAATGTTGAATTCCCATGGTTAATAACATTCTTTAGTTTGGTGTTCACGGATAGACTTGCAACTTTATATTTGCTTGCAGTTTTAATTTTAAAAAATGAGCTGCCTAATAAAACCAATACATCCTCAATAAAAGTCAAGGTTCAGAAAGACTGAAGGGATAGAGAAGTCCTAGCAACCTCTGTGAAAGGCTGGTTTCGAGGGAAAGAGCTAATGTGTACCTAAAAGCCTAAAGGTTATACTTAGTTTTTACTATCTACAGTAAGAAACATAATTTAAAGGGTAACGTCTCCCAGACTATGTTCTCAAGAGATTCTATGGCTGACAATAAAATTCATGCCTGAGGCTCACTTTTGCAACAAATTTTAAGGAAAAACTTGCCACTTCTTCCATCCAAAATCCTGAGGGAGAAGAAAAAAGTACGTAAGAGAATGACAGGGCTCAGGACTCATAGTCATCCTTAAGGGGAAATTCGTGGAAATTAAACAGTGATTTGTTTCCTTTCTCATTTCTAATCCCTCGCACTCTGTGCATAGGCTTTTGGATAATAAGAATATGTGTATAGATGGAGCATTCCTGTGTTCACAGTCTTTCACAGTCATTCATTTGATATGAGCGAAGCAAATCATTTCAGGCTGAGTCCAGTGAGGAGCTTTTTAAAGACAATATTGGCAGCCCAGGTTCATAGCCGTCTTGTCACTGACTTGACGTGAACTCAGAGCACCTAAGGGCAAGCCAGGACATGCGTCTTTGCATCACAGAGAACTAGTGCAATGCCTGCCACCAAGGATGCACTTCATAAATGTTTAATTAAACGAATAAACAAAATATCTTACCCAACCCACTCCATTTATAGATGAAAAACTCAAACCTCATAGGAGTGGAAAGTTTCATGAAGCAGAAGTTAAGACATAAAGAGAGGCAAAAGAGCCAGGCATATAAAAGAGAACATCCTGCCAATTCCTTCCTTTTTCCCAGCTCTACCTCTTCTCTCTGGTTCCTTGTTCACTAAATTAATTGACATTAATATGTAACTAAAATATATGGTTAATGTATTGAATTAAGAAAACTTGAAATATTTAAACAGACTTCTTAAAAATGAGCTGACCTCAGATAGGTTTGTGTTGCTGTGTACATCTCTATGATATGTACACTCTGCATTTATTTGTCTCTCTTTGGGTTAGTAGCCCTCAGGCGTAAAGAGGTTTATCGTACCAGCAGCTTATGTTTCTAGTTAACTCATGTAGTTCCATGCTCTCATTTTATTTTCAAGGCTAAAGAGGGGAATAAACTTGTCATAATGTATGTAAGTAACTCACAGAAATAACAGAATTACCACTGAGACTCCTGCCTCTTGGTCATAGAATCAAAGATGCTCAGGGATGAAGGGATCTTTGAGTTGAATCTATGACTCCAACTGTTCAATAGTTGAATCCCTTCCACAACACCCATTCTAGGCACTTGACTATTCTCTTTCCGAATATCGTTAAATAATGGAGAATTCAGCCATGCTTGAACTGCTCTGAGTTCTGAAAACTTATCCCTGTGTGGAGGTGAACTTTCATGCCCTAAAGCTTTCACACATCAGTTGTGCTTGATTGAACCCTCTGGAACCACCCAGAACAAGTCTAGTCTCTCATCTACCTGACACTCTTCAGATATTTGAAGACAGCTTTCATGCCCACCCCCATCACCCAAGTCTTCCCTTTTCTGGAATAAACTTCTCTGGTTCATCATATAACATTGTATTGAGTAGCTTTACACTATCAAGCGTTCTTACCTGAACATACTGTCATATGCTGTGTACAGGGCTGACAGGGGTCAGATATATACTAACATAGATACACTGTGTATTAAAATAGTTTCCCTATAATTGATAAAAAGTCATGGTTCTAAATCTCTCCCTGAGTGTCCACCACTTCCTTTGCCCATCACCTGGCACCCTCCTGACATCGGCATGACCAATAATCAAGGGTTGTTCCTAGACCAATGTGTTGATTAGTAAATGACTAAATCATATTAGTTGCTAGATGTTCTAAATATGACCTATTCCTAACTATATTTTTCAAGGTAATGGCCGGAAATTTAAAAAAAAAAAAAAAAACTTGAAGGAAACTTTCAACATTTACTCAGAGCTTCTTATGTGCCCAGCAATATGACAAGCGTTTTCAAACATTATTCTCATCTAACTGTCATAGAAAGACTGTGAAGTAATCATTATTATTCCTATTCTAGAAAAGAGAACACTAAGATCCTTGGAGGTCTCATATCTTACCCAGTGTTTCACAACTGTTAAATGTGAGAGCCAGAATTCAAAAACAGATCAATGGTCAAATAAATTTGGCAAATGCTACAGGTTCTTTATCCTCATGGAAAATCCTGATGAACTTGAGCACATTAAAGATTCTAAAAAGCTCCTTAATAAAGAAAGTAGTTTAACCCAATGCATTTGAGGTTTTACTCTTATTTAATACCCATAAGCACTTAGCCGAACCAATGCTTTAATTACTTTGGAAGCTGATCCCCACTATTGATTCATGGCAGTCTAAATGATGACTAAAGCCCCAGATCTTTTTCATGGATGTCATTGTTAAAGATCAGCTATCCTTTCCTATCCCTGAAAAATGTGTTTTGAACTCAAGGGCAGAAACTTAAGTCTATCTCTTTTATATTACCTTTGGTTAAATTCATGCTTTTTCCAGCTTGTCAATATCACAACTCTGCCATCTTATGTAGTCACTGTTCCTTTTGTTTTCATTCATCCTCACACTGACCACATTCTCTACATCTTCACTTAGACTGGGAATTATAAATGTTAAACATAGAAGAATTGAGGACTTTCAGTTTCAGATCTAACATGTGATGAGGTCGGAAGTCATCACCTCCATCCTTATAATTAAAAATCTGGATAAACTAAAAATCACTGACCTTTCTTGGACCTATTAGAGAATTGAGGTTTCAGGGCAAAACATTACCTCCAAATCTGAAGGGTTCATCCAGACAGACACAGTTGACACCTGCTTACTTAGAGCAGAAGGTAATGGAGCCATAAACTGTTAGAAACACTCACACAATAACTTTGACAATTTGCTATAAGCTGAGGGAGGACTAGTGTGAGAGGAGAAATTCCTGGGGGTCACACTTCTCAGGGGTTCCCTCGCATATTTATGGGCTTTATGTCCAGAAACCCAACCAGGTTCTCATGATGAAGATCTGAGAAAGATCTTCTACTGGCTCTGGCAGAAAAAAAGGAAGAATAATAATTGTGAAATATACGCAAGAGTCTTCTTCATAACAAAGGTCTAATCTCCCTGGGGAAAGACTTTCCCTGAGCGTTAGTCCAGCTGGAGGAGGGCATTCCTCCCTCTCCAGCCCTGTCTACTCTCCCTGTCTCACCTAAGGGAGAAATTAAAAAGCTATGTTAGTGCAGAAATACTTGTGAAGGTGACAGCTCAGAGACACGGCCCCAAAAAGGACTGAGATTTAATCATAAAATTATTGAATGTTTCTGCTCCCCCTACCTTTCCACCACAGCAATGGGGCTCCAGTACAATAGTGGGTTGCCAATGAAGGAGCTTCAAGATTCTTTCTGAGGAAAAGTAAACAGGGAAGCCCAAAGGCAAGAGGAGAGACAAAATTAAGGAAGAATTTGAAATCTCTGATGCCTAACACTATAGTGAACACTAAACACAGCTCAACTACTAGCCAGATTAACATAAATCCTCACACTGAAATCCTATTACCTATTTACCTGTCTCACCTTCAACCAAAAATTACTAGGCATGCCAAAAGGAAAAACAAAAAACAAAAAAACACACTCTAAAGAGAAAATCAGTCATCAGAACTCAGATATGCCAGATCAGTCTGGTAATTTATAATATAATAACTATGATTAGTGTGTTAAGAGCTTTAACAAATAAAGTAGGCAACATGCAAGAACAGATAAGTGATGCAAGCAGAGAGATGACAACTCTAAAAAAGAATCAAAAGAAAATATTCCAAATAAAAAACACTCATTTATGGAGAACTATATGGAGATAACTTTAAAAAACTAAAAATAGAGCTACCATATGATCCTGCAATCCTATTCTTGGGCATATATCTGGAGAAAACAATAATTCAAAACGTTACATGCACCCCAATGTTCATTGCAGCACTATTTACAATAGCCAAGACATGGAAGAAACCTAAATGTCCGCTGACAGATGAACAGATAAAGAAGATGTGGTATATATACAATGGAATATTACTCAGCCATAAAAAAGAAGGAAATAATGCCATGTGCAGCAAAATGGATAGACCTACAGATTATCATAATAAGTAAAGTAAGCCAGACAGAGAAAGAAAAATGTCATATGATATCGCTTATATATAGAATCTAAAAAAAAAAAAGACACAAATGAACTTATATACAAAACAAAAATAGGCCCACAGACATAGAAAACAAACTTATGGTTACCAAAAGGGAAAGAAGGGGGAGGGATAAATTAAGTGTTTGAGATTAACATTTACATACTACTATACATAAAATAGATAACCAACAGGGTCCTACTGTGTAGCACAGGGAGCTATAGTCAATATTTTGTAATAACCTAAAAGGGAAAAGGTTGTCTTTTTCAGATTGAAAAAAACACAGATAAATAAATATATATATATATATATATATACACACACACACACATATATATATATATAACTGAATCACTTTGCTGTACACCTGAAATTAACACAAAATGTAAATCAACTATACTTCAATTAAAAATCAATAGGTCAATAGCGACTTCCAAAAACTGAAATGCAAAGAGAAAAATAATGAGAAAAAAATAAACAGAACATCTAAGACCCATGGGGCAATTTCAAAAGATATGACATATAATTGGAATACCAGGATAAAAAAGAGAGAATGAAACAGAAGAAATATTTGAAGTATAAAGGCCAAGAACTTTACAAAATTAATGTCAGACACCAAACCACAGATCCGGGAAGATCAGAGAATACCAAGCAGGTTAACTAAGAAACACAAAACAAAAAACTAACCATATCATATTCCAACTGCAGAAAACCAAACACAAAAAAGAAAAATCATGAAAGAAGCCAGAAGGAAAAAATCATTTTACCTATAGAGGAACAAGAATAAGAATCACCACAGACTTCTCATCAGAAACCATGCAAGCAAGAAGAGAGTAGAGTGAAATAGAGTGTTCAAAGAAAAAAGTCCACTCACCTAGAATTCTATATCCTGTGAAATTATCCTTCAAAAATGAAAGAGAAATACTTTTCTCAGACAAAAACTGAGGGAATTCATCACCAACAGACCTATCCTGCAAGAAATGTTAAACGTGGAAGAATCCTGGGAAGCAGCATTTAGAACTTCCTCTTTGGATAACATCATTCTGTTAAGCAGCCCTTGTTCAGACGCATGTGAACCATTTCCCAACAGGATATTTATAATTGCATTAAATCTTTTCTTCATCCTTTCTCCAGAAACTTTATGAAGGAACTTCCAATATGCCTGTGGAAGATCAAATACACTCATACGACAGGCAATATTTCTTGCTAAAAGATGAAATGAAGTTATTCTGTCATGAAGTGATCTTAGTGAGCTCTTGTTGGATTTTCTTCTCGGTTTTTCTGAATCCTCTCTTTAATAATTCATTCTGGAACCTTGCCCAATATTAATTTAAATCTCACTAATCTGGAATGTCAGAATATACTCTTTTTTGTTCCTCTTTTTAAAATGTGAATCTAAATTTGCATTATCGTATCTTCAACTTTTCCTTCTAATTTCTTTACACGTCACTGTCCTCATTTGCACCCTGGGAAACTGTACTCCTGATTTGCCACAGCAGGAAACTTGAACACATTTTTAGTAGCAGGATTATCTCTTAGACTATTTTATTCCATCTTTATCTTCCATTCTGCCTAACCAATGTTTATTCTGTACAATTTAATATAGAAGTCAGTCTATCTCAGTATGCTAACACATATATATGGAATCTAAAAATAAATGGTTGTGATGAACCTAGGGGAAGGACGGGAATAAAGACACAGAAGTAGAGAATGGACTTGAAGACAGGGAGGGGGAAGGGTAAGCTGGGACGAAGTGAGAGAGTGGCATGGACATATATACACTACCAAATGTAAAATAGATAGCTAGTGGGAAGCAGCTGCACAGCACAGGGAGATGAGCTCGGTGCTTTGTGACCACCTAGAGGGGTGGGATAGGGAGGGTGGGAGGGAGACGCGAGAGGGAGGGGATATGGGGATATATGTATATGTATATGTATAGCTGATTCACTTTGCTATACAGCAGAAACTAACACAACATTGTAATTATACTCCAATAAAGACATTAAAAAAAAGAATGTATCTGTACAATATGAACTACTTGCTTTTTTCTTAAAAAAAAGAATAAAATATTAATATGTTTTTGGAAAAAAAAAAAAGAGTTCTACTCTCTGGTGTCAGCAAGCAACTTTATATCCTAATTGTGATATACCTGCTGTCCCTGAGCCTAATCTCTTGATGATCTTATTCTTGTCCTAAATGTAACTAAGATCGTTTGGTCATCCTTGACTTTCTCATAAGTTACAAACCACTTTGGATCTTAGCCTTTCTAAAGCTGATCTTCAGATCTTTGCTTCCCCCTCTGCTGTGACTTTAAATTTTTCAGTATCAGGAGCCCTTATTTTTACTGCTCTAAACCTAAGGTCATTGAAGAGTCTCGTACATTTCCTATACTGCCACTCAGGCCAAATCTCTTCCTTCTCCATACATCTATTACACTATATATGAAAGCAGATGAATGAAATTTCCTAACCAACCTAGATCCCTCTTGAAATAAATCACAAGCAGAGGCTGAATGTCAGTTAATAAAATGTCTACCCTCAGGACATTGAAATAAGAAAAATCAGTTTCCTGTATCTTAATAAATTTTTTTTGATAATTTTTTGTTACTTACTTATTTGAGATATTTAATAATAAAAGAGCTTAGTGAAATAAGTCAGACAGAGACAACAAACACTGTATGACCTTTCTTATACGCAGAATTTTAAAAAATTGAACTCAGAAACAGAGACTAGAATGGTGGTTACAAGGGGCTGGGGTATGGAAGAATAGAGGAGATGTTGGTCAAGGGATACAAATTCCAGTTGTAAGATGAGCAGATTCTGGGGATACAGAATAATAATGATAATCACCATACAACAGGGTGATTATCGTTAATAATATTGTATTATATACCTGAAAGTTGTTAAGAGACTACCTCCTAAATGCTTTTATCACAAAAACAAAATGGTAATTTATGTGATGTGATGTGATGCAGGTGTTAGCTAACACTATGGTGGTAATCATTTTGTAATATATGTGTATCAAATCAACACATTGTATACCTTAAACTTATACAGTGTTATATGTCAATTATATCTCAATAAAGCTGGGGAGAAAAAAGGAATAAAAAGAGCTTGAAATAGTCATTGTATACGGTATAACACAATAATAGTGTGAAACATAATAATATAATACAATGATTGTATAATTGGAAAGTGCTTTGTTTCTCAAAAATCTGGGCTCCTGTCTGTATCTAACACTAAACACGGGGGAGCAGTGGTCTTTTAACCTCCTTAGTCTTTGTTTCCTCATCTCTAAAATTGGTCTAATAAATGAACAAGCTGTTAATGCCAACCTCATAAAGTTCTTGTAAGGGTAAATGAAATAAAGTATATGATCTTGACCTTGAAAGCCTCAAGGCAGTGAATTCAAAGTATGGGACATGATGTTTTGTTTTGTTTTGTTTTGTCTTTTTTTGTTTTGTTTTATGGCTGTTGGACATGTATCAATACTAAGTAACATTAAATCACATAGTAAGAAAGTGATTTCAATATTTTTAATTATGTAAAGAAGAAAGTCTCTTTTTGGTGCTGGTATGGTTTCACACCTTTCTAGCCCTAGTTAATCTCCTTTTTAAACAAAGGGAATGTAGGTCACAGGCCTCCCTTCAGAAGGCAACAGCATTTATCTAGAATTTAATTACATTATTTTGTTTTAATTGTACTTATTTTTTTAGAACTATACTTACTTTAATTTTTTTTTAATTTTTATTTATTTATTTATGGCTGCATGGGTCTTCATTGCTGCGTGCAGTCTTCCTCTAGTTGCGGCGAGCGGGGGCTACTCTTCATTGCGGTGCGCAGGCTTCTCATTGCAGTGGCTTCTCTTGTTGTGGAACACGGGCGCTAGGTGCACGGGCCTCAGCAGTTGCAGCACGCAGGCCCTAGAGCACAGGCTCAGTAGTTGTGGCGCACGGGCTTAGTTGCTCCGCGGCATGTGGGATCTTCCCGGACCAGGGCTCAAACCTGTGTCCCGGATTCGTAACCACTGCATCACCAGGGAAGTCCCAATTGTACTTATTTCTATAATTACTTTCTATTTAAACTATATTTGTTTCTGAATTTCCATTTCTTTTTCAAATAAGCAAATTGAAATAAAAAGAAAATTGACTTTTTAAATGAGTAAAAACTAGTACAGATGGTTTAAGGTTTGGCATAAATCATGAAGTTAATATAAAAAGGACTGAGGAAGTATCCTACACTGAAATGTACTCATTTTACTGTATTATACTGGTATTATCAATGGAATTATATTCTTATTATTTGTTACTAAAAACAAATAATTATTTGAAAAATTGATGTTTGGTACAATTTCCTACACCTGATTCCCAACGCTTCTTACACAGAATTTTAAAAGAATTCATCCATAAAAAATAAAAATGCAACTTGCATTTGATGTCTGACTTTTATCTCCTTTAAGTTAGGGATAATATCCTACCTCCTTTGTTTGTCCTACGGTTAACTCTCAGAGTGCCGAGTGCGTAAGTGTTGCTAAGTAAATATTCAAATGTGTTAAACTGACATTTAGGAATATCAAGAAAGTTTATGTTTAAGATATCAGTGCCTCCCCAACTCTTCTCAAAGTATCACTGGATGTTAACTAGCAGGACAATTTCCTCACCTAACTCCCATTCTCAACTATGCAGTTATAGCTAGATAACGTAGAGACCAGTCTGGCTCATAGAATCTTTAGCTGTTTAGCATAATGTCTGCCAGTACCCTTAAGCAGGCTGAGTCTAGGTCAAGGAAGTGTACTTTTCTCCATAGTTTATATATGCTATAATTATAATTACATGTCATTAAGTGTAATTATATATGTCTTCTCTAATCCTTTCCCAATTCAGTCCCTGTTCCCCATCACCATGACAATGCATATCTTACGAAGAGAGCCTTTATCAACAGTCAAAAGGTGAGACCTTTTGACTTTTCTCTTCAGGGATCTCATCCATATCCATATTCTCTGCTTGTGGGCTCCTAACATTTTAATGTCTGAAATACCTAAATCCTTTATAACCAATAGGAAAAAACAAAACGAAACAAGCAAAAAAACACAATGTCTCTACATTCTAATCACAAAAATGGTTGTTCAAAGTCTTAAGCCAAAAAGGAATAAAAAACATTTCCAGGAACCTCATTTTGGAAGATATTTCAATATTCATGAGCAGCATTATTTACCATTAAAATATCTGAAAAGGAAAACCAAAGCCTGCAGAGGAAAGCCAGCTAAAGGCAGATTTTAAATTCTCTGCTCTTGAAGCTGGGTTAGTAGAGCTCATACCAATTGCATTTGATTAGGTTCTGCTTTAAGCCTGTGGAATCCTCTCAACTAGTACTATGCTTTTCCTTTATTTCTGACTCTTACTCTTTTTTTTTTTTTTTTTTTTTTTGCTGTATGCGGGCCTCTCACTGTTGTGGCCTCTCCCGTTGCAGAGCACAGGCTCCGGACGCACAGGCTCAGTGGCCACGGCTTCCGGGCCCAGCCGCTCCGCGGCACGTGGGATCCTCCCGGACCAGGGCACAAACCCGTGTCCCCTGCATCGGCAGGCGGACTCTCAACCACTGCGCCACCAGGGAAGCCCTCTGACTCTTATTCTTAAGGTCTTTAATCAAAAAAGCGACTTGGCTGACTGCCCAAATAACACAGTTGGCTAAAATCCCAAGCTCTGACATTTGTCTGGCATGCTAGGTTGTTCATCAGAGCCTAGATTTCTGAACCTTCTGAACGCTGGGCAGGCTGACTGCTGGCTGATAACAAGCGTCTGCCCAGTCTTCTGCCTGCCCTCAAGAAGGACTCTAGTGTAACTATTTTGTGAAAGACCAAGCTCTATTTTGCCCTTTATATGTGATATTTCCTGTCTTCCTCCCAACAACTCAATGAGAAAGTCTTGCTATGTGCATTATAGGGAGAAGGAAACCTGAGCTTAGAAAGTTGTTACTCAAGGTTATGGAACTTGTGAAGGGCAGGGCAAGTTAAAATCCAGGTCTGTCTGACTACAAAAGCCATTCTCTTTCTATTACACCAGTGAACTCCAAAACAGTGTTATAATGGTAATCTTAAGAGTGTTTTAGAATATTAAAAGAAGTATTTCAATTGACTTGCATCCAATATTAGCTTATCACTTGCCTTAAGAAGCAACTATTCCTCCCATCTGTTCAATCAGAAAATCAAATCTCAACAGATATGTAGTACCCTCTCTGGCAACTTGTGATGGTAAAACAGCTCCTCTGTTCAAATGCTGTTACACTTACTTCATGTATATGTGACCATAGTCATCCTTTCTGCAGAAAATACAGAAAATAAATGGACTACCACATCTTGTTAATGCTTATAATTAGTCTGTTGTTCAAACTCCTAAGCTTCTGTTTCAATTCTGGTTTTTTATTTACATTCTTGCTTTTTTTTTTTTTTTACCGCTAATAATTTCTACTGTTGCTGTTTTATCAAATTCAGGAAAGTCAGGCCTTCTGCGCCTCATTAATAGCATTTCCTGCAGACCAACAGCACTTGTGAATCTAATAAGCCTGAGCAATCTGCAAACAATACTCCTCCCATGTATGTATAACCAAACCTTGGGGAAATAGTCTACGATCCTTTCAGCTTTCTCGAAGAAGACATGCTTTCATCTAGAGAAAAACAAAGCTCGGGACAATTGGCTGCCTGATGAATGCTTCCATATGGAAGTCTGTGATTCCCAAATTTTCTGACTAGTAAAGCATGTTGGCATCTGCTTATTGCATCTGGAGGCAGCCTGGGGCATATGAATTTTATATCCATATATATTTCTTCATGTTCCTAAACAGTGTTTTCACTATATCTTTTGGTTAAAACTCTTCCTGTTTACTCTTTCCAAAATATTCTCTGCTTCTACATTTTGGCCACCCCTCCCGGAATTATTCCAATAAAACAATTTTTAGAAGAGACCCCAACAGGATTCCTACACTAAGAATGCTTCTATGAAGTTTTAGAAGCCCTTGGATCACAGTTTTCTGAAATACAAACAAAATCATAATAAGAAGAACGCCTACTCTTATTATCATTTAGTGGAACAGCTTATCACCACCACTCTTCAGTTCCATAGAGAACAGACTTCCACATCTCTCTGAAGAGTAAGCAGTGAGTTCTAAGTCATAGGCAGCCCACTATGTCGCCCACAGTGGTTTCTATTTTCCCAATTGAGCTCTGACTGAGACAATCATATAAATTAATAAAAAATGAGATTGAGAACATAGTCTGTCTTGCTGTGAGCCCCATGCTCTTTCTACAAAGAAATAAATGGCACACTTGTGGAGGTAAGGGAATTTCCACCACCTTGGATACCTATACCACCCATGGCTAACTAAAGTTTAGCTTAGTACTGAGTGGCACCTTAGAAGCCATCCTAGTCCGGTGCCCTCATTTTACAGAAGAGAAAACTGAAGTCCAGAATTATTGAGACTTGCCAGAATCACCCAGATAGAATGTGGCAGAGTGATAACATGAACACAAATCTTTTGAGTCACATACAAAAAAATTTTTTTGATTAACCCATTAACTTTCACATTACCACAAAGGAAGAAAGAATCTGGGGACTAGATACAAGAGAGGAACAAGTTTGGTCTTGCTAAGAAAGGGAGGACAAATCTGAATGATTCTGCCCTTTATGAAGGAAATTAAGAGTGGAAGGGTGTGTTAAAGATTAATGCCATCTCTTCCAAATTGTGCCAACATAATTCACACACACACACACACTCACACATCAGTTATTTATCAAAACCATGTCTATTTGTGGGAATGAAATTATGGGTCTAACACAGCTTCCTTCTTTAGGATTGAGGAAACAAGTCTGCTTTGAAATGGTAAAGGAAACTGTGAGGCTTGAAAAGGCGGGGATGCTGATTTCCCATCTGTGCCTGAGTAGGACCCGGGTCACCTGCATCCACTACCTGGCAGGTGAAGGACTGGCAGGTGACATGCACACGTAAATTCTCCAGAGCAGTGCTATCCAGGCTGGGGACTACAGGTTCCCAAAGGAGAGGAAAGGGTGGACTCAGAATGATTTCAAGAGTTCTGTCAATACACATAGTTTCCTTTCATAGAATTTTCTGTTGACTAATATTTTTTTGCCTCCCTGCATTGGAAGCATGGAGTCTTAATCACTGGACTGCCAGGGAAGTCCCTGTGGACTAATTATTATCCAAAAGCACTCACAAAACAAATGATTTCTAATATTCCCAAATGATTAGGAGTTGTTATTTTAAAGCAAATGTGCTGGCTCAGCCACATCTTTTCTTCCCACTGGCTCCCTTCCCTTCACTACCTTGCCCTTTTCTGGGTCACTGCACATCACAGCTGAAAGAGGCAGCCGGGACATTCTCTGTGACAGCCCCAGACACCTAGGTGGGGAGACACGGGGGAGGTACTGCTATTTCTGCATGAAGAGAAGATCCACCAAAACAGAGAAGTTGCAAGTATGGTCCTAATCCCTGTCTCATTTTTGTGTGTTTCTTTAATTCTTTCCATTTTTACCACAGGTAAAATTTTAAAAGATGAAAAAAACCCCCCAAAAAAAACCCTGAAAAGTCTTTGCAGGTATCAGCCAAGATCACTTTGAGATTGAGTTCTCAATTAAAATAATTACTTTATTGCAAACAGCTATTCATCTCAGTAGACAAGAGCTGAATGTCTGATTTAGAGGTTAGGTTGAGACAGTCAAAGAAGGTTTGAAAAGCCCTAAACTCAATGTGATTGCACCCTAAGAAGTGGGAAAAGGGATGGAGAGGAGGAATGAGGACTTATGATGCATGGCTAAGAAGGCCAGGGTCAACATGCTTGGCAAGAAAGCTCAGGAAACAGTGTTGAATTGAACTTAACTGAAACTAGCCAACAAAGTGGAATTTCAATGTGATATTTGAATAGAAGACTAAAATAATTCTAGAATAGAAGAATGGAGAAAGAATATAGAGGAGTCTGTTAATTCCATTGAAAAATTAAAGACAAATATAACCATTTTGGTGGACTTAGATGACTAAATATAGTAATATGTCAGGAAAAATCATAAACAGTGAACTAAAAATCTTAACAAAAGAGAACGAAAAAAAGGGAAACATTGGGCTCTTTCTCCAGGTCAAATATATCACTTCCTTTAATATTAATAATAACCTTATAAGACAAATATTATTTCTACTTTATGGATTAGGAGGCCATGATTCTGTAAGGTACATAATGTGCTTAAAGTCATAAAGATACTTTGGTTTCTGCAAGTGTTGGTAGGTATTCTACAAAAAAGAATTTCACAGTAAATAATTTTTGAAAAACAACAGCTAATGCCATTTCTCTCTTCTAGAGATTAGGCTCTGAGAGGTTGTACAGAGATAAGTATTTTTAACCTCTCTTTAACCCAGAACTTCTCAAACTTATAACATGATGGGAAATGTGTGTGTGTACGTTTGTACTCTCTTACTACCTTTGTGAGCACATGAATGTTCTCTAGGACGTATTTTGCAAGAGACAGCTAAAAGCTATAATAGAGCTAAACCAATAAGACTAAATT
This sequence comes from Delphinapterus leucas, assembly GCF_059928025.1. Classification (NCBI taxonomy): domain Eukaryota; kingdom Metazoa; phylum Chordata; class Mammalia; order Artiodactyla; family Monodontidae; genus Delphinapterus; species Delphinapterus leucas. The sequence continues at coordinate 74,098,633 of NC_143136.1, read as the reverse complement.
TAATAGAGAGCAATTTTAATCTGGCATTGGATATTTTTAAAGTCTGATGGTGCAAGAACAAATTCCAGGCCAAAAATGTCATTTAAAATGCCCAGAAGCAGGGCTATCATGAGTCAAAAGATGATGACAAAGCTAAAAGTTAATGAAATATTAGACTATGTTAATAGAAGTATACTGCCAATATTAAGGGAGGTTAGGGTGTATGTCTGGCCTTGGATGAAACCTTGAAATAGAATGTTTACAAATTAAAGAAGACATTGAGGGGCTTCCCTGGTGGCGCAGTGGTTGAAAGTCCGCCTGCCGATGCGGGGGACATGGGTTCATGCCCCGGTCCGGGAAGATCCCACATGCCGCGGAGCGGCTGGGCCCGTGAGCCATGGCTGCTGAGCCTGTGCATCTGGAGCCTGTGCTCCACAATGGGAGAGGCCACAACAGTGAGAGGCCCGCGTACCGCAACAAACAAACAAACAAACAAGCAAAAGAAGAAGACATTGACATTAAAGTTGAAAGTTCTGGGAATTATGTCACATGACATTACTGGTTAATTTGAGAATATTTTAACTGATATAAATATTTGGTTGGAGGCTTGGGGTCGCTAAGGAGAGGTAGTTATCTTGCCATAGTTAACAGATTGTCATAAGGATAATGGTGTAGACCTTGGTGTTTTTCTAGAATGCTGAACTAGGACTAACAAATTATAGTTATAAGGGATTAAATTTAGGTGTAACATAATAAAATGATTCAATAAGGTATCTAAGAAGAAAACAGGCTGATGAAAGATTAGACTTGTTAGATAGTCTCTTAGAAGTTACCAAGGAACAGAGGCATTTTCTGGTTACTTCACTTAATAAAGTTTCACTCTGAAAATTCATTAGTGAAAATGGCAGTCTCAGAAATCTCATAGCTGTGTTTAAAGAAGAAATAGAATATTATGTACTGATGTCCAGAATTCAGACATCTTTAGTTGTCAAAGAACTGTTCTGTTGACCCAACACAGCAACTCCAGTTATTGGCTATGCTTGTGACTGAGCTTCTCCTCTTTGCTGCTCCAACTGCTTCGACCTGTCCCACAATTGACTAACTTCTTTCCATCTCATGGCTTCTCCTATTCATGACTTCTTATGCTTCAGGGCAGGAGAACCTGCCGCATGGTTTGTACTCACTAGTTTCTTTCTCTGTTGTTTGGCTTCTGACAGCTCTGTTATCTGATGATTTTCTCCATGACTTACTTTAAAACTTTGTAGGAGATCATCTTATTGTATTGGCCTGTCAACATCCAGTTTAGTGCATCACTATTAGATTTCTCTCATGAGGCTGTCTTTCTTACTATTTTCTCCAGATAGCTGCCTTGGGGAGAGCTATCCAGCATAATCCACTCAGCAGTGACCAGGATGTTGCTCCCACATGATAGCAAACATTTTGCAACCTATATGAAGGAAGTTCTTAAGCAGGGATATAAATGGCAGACACTTTCAATGACCTATCCAATATCACCATCTCTTAGGAATGTTTCAGAAGGAGCTTTTGCTCTTTTTGAAGGTTAAATAAGATCTCCTCCATAGTCTTTTCCAACAATAATATTCTATTACATTAAAGAATAACTATGAACTTATTTTACCATATTGATAAACTAGATTTTAGGTCTTCTGGAAATATTAGACTTACTGGCATCATATTTACGACAAAGCATTAATTGAACATAATATTACTTCTTCCAACAGAAGCCTCTAATCCAGACCATTAGTTAACAAGTGAGACAAAAGAGAGAAATGAGAATAAGTTATAAGCATACAGACACAAGCATATATTTTACATGTTCCATCCTGCCTTTTACTTGATGAATTTAAGCAAATCTCTTAATCTCTCTGAGACTCTGTTTCCTCATTTGAAACATGTGGAAACTATCACCTGGCTTCCAGGATGTAGGAATCAAATGATCTAAGTATAATTCTTTATAAATAACAAAAATTTCTATAATACCCTTGATCAATAATCCAGAAATGATTAAAATCACAGGGTTTTGTTTCCCTCCGTATCTTCAGTTATCAAAGTACATTCTTTCAAGCAACTGTAGAGTACCTGTTTGGTGCTCAGAAGAAAACTGAGCATTTGGAATTTCAGGCACCTTTCTAGATGACAAACTCACGGCTAGCCAATTGTTCTGCCTTGATTTTCACCATTCCCTTCTCCATATTTTTCCCATTTGATTGCCCTTAATGATTCTTATGTATACAACCACTAATTATTCTATATTTCTTATTAGCCTTTGCAAATCACAGGGAGTTATAACTTAGACAATAAATCTTAGGGGAAAAACCCAAGAGTCTGTTATGACACATTTCTTGTTCTCTGGAATAAGCAGGGATAATAATTAAGAATCACATGAAATATCACTAAAAATAGATTTCCTCTGTTTTTTTGTCATACACACATCTAAACTTTTTTTAATGTTTATTTTAATGCGATACATATTTAGTGTCTGAGAATCATTTCACTGAGTAGCCAGGAAGCTACAGTAAGTTCTTAGTTACTAAAATGACAAGCAGATGAATTATTTAAATATCCTTATGTGCATAACAATAGCGTGTTTGAGACCAATATTCCTGTTGTGGCTAACTCATAAAGAACTCATAATCTAAATAGGAGGTATCATGCATCTTTTTTTTTCTCAATGCATGAATCTCTTTAGATAGTCATTCCTTCAACATTTATTGAGTATCCCAAGGCTAAGGATACTGCAGTCAACAAGACAGATGAATATACTTCTCTCATAAATTCACAATTCTATTTTAGGAAGGCAGATATTGAACAATGAAATAAATAAATAAATATATAATTCCACATGGAGATAAGTGTTATAAAAAAAGAAACTGGGTAACAGAATCAGGAAAAGCTACAGAGATGGGGACAAAGAAGAGCTTATTTCTACTGGATTCTTATGGAAGACCCTGAGAAGGACTGAGTGATGAGAAACCTGTCACTTGAACACTGGGAGGAAGGATGGTTAAAGTAGAGGGAACCACAATGGTAAGCATGACATATTAGGGAAGGGAGGCCACTGTGGCAGAAGCACGGAAATCAGAATGTGTTTGGAGATGTGGTCAGTGTGACAAATGAAAGCCAGATTCTGCAAGGACGTGGGAATCCTGATGATGAGTTTATATTTAATCTAAGTTCCATGGGAAGGAGCAATTGAAGAGTTTTTAGCAATGGACCAATAGGACCTAATTTACATTTTCAAGAGCTTACTCTGGTTATTTGGCAGATAGGAATGGAAGTAGGGAAGTCATTTAGGATTTTGAAACACTCAGTAATACAGACAAAAATAGTGATGGCTTGGACTGCCATTGAAGGTGGGTGCAGAGAAGAAATGGTGACTTTGAGAGGTGGTCAGATTCAGGATGTATTTTGGAAGTAAAGCCAATGGGTTTTATGATTGATGTGACATGTGAAATTAAAATGAGGAAATGAGGCAGCAATTTTTGTACTTTATTCTTCAGTCCATTTTATACCAACCTCTGTGTTGCATGGTAGGAGTTCATAGTTGATAATAAAAATAAAGAGTATCTACATAACAGAAGGGTTTTTTTTGTTTTTTTGGTGGTACGTGGGCCTCTCACTGCCGTGGTCACTCCCGTCGCGGAGCACAGGCTCCGGACACGCAGGCCCAGCGGCCACGGCCCACGGGCCCAGCCGCTCCGCGGCACGCGGGATCCTGCCGGACTGGGGCATGAACCCGCGCCCCCCGCATCGGCAGGCGGACCCCCAAATACTGCGCCACCAGGGAAGCCCCAGAAGGTTTGAGAATGAGGAAGGGTCTACTAGATATTAGAGAATTGCAGAACAATGCATTGTGAGACCCCCGTAGAAACAAAAGTAAGTAAATGCTGTCTCTAATTCTGTGATCATTGTAGGAAGACCAGGGCTTCTGGATTTGTGGAATTTTCCATGTCCTTCCTTTATTATAACACATTATTCTACTTCTGTCTTTATGTTTTACATTAGACTATAAATTTTTCACAATGTTTAATGAAGTGTCACAACCCTATTACATAATTTCAATAAAATTTGGCCAGCATAGATATGGACAAAGAAAAAAAAAAAACAAAATGAAAGTGAAAAAAAAATATGTAAAGACAAAGAGGATGAAAGAAACAGAGGGGGAAAGCCTGAAACATGCCTGGAAAATACAAAGCAAATTCATTTCTAAACATCAGCTCCTGTGTGCTTTTGAACTGAGGAAGTTTTGAACTGAGTGAGTTCAAAAGGTGGCCAAGACTGATAACATGTCTTTGTTAATAGAAAAATTTAAAACAAGTCTACTTGAGGGAGGCATACTTAGAAATCCTCTAATGAATTTCTCAGTGGGGAAAAAAAAATCTGAACCTAACCTTTGGTTTAGTAAGTTAGTTCTCTTAGTGAAAGAGAAGTCTAGTGAAAAAAATTTTATGAAATGCTGAAAGAAAAACTCTGCAGAGAATTGGGGCTCCAAACTACTGTATTTCAGGCCTCTCTTCTCTATTTTTTTTTCCATCCTCTTTGTTGGCTACTCTAGAAACCATGTATCAGGCTTCTAGGCAAGGCAAAAGTCTGAATGCTTTGTGACAGGCATTTGAAAAAAATCACATTATGTCTATCAAAACTTTGTATTTGTGGAGGTGAACAGTAAAAACCAAGAGAACAAGTCTGCAATCTGTATTACTATTACAAGGATAATGCCCAGAACCCTTTATACTTAGAGGAAGAAGAGCATAGGATCTCAGGCTATGTCCTTGAAGTACAAATATTATTATACAAGGAAAGATCTGCCTTGAACTGCATGGCCCTTGGTATTTTGGTAAACCTAGTTTCATAACCTTATAAATGATGCAAGGAAATTTCAATAAGAATCTCATGAAAGTAGACTTGGGTTGTAGAAAACATTATAAAGCTTTACTTCTGTAAGTCTCGAGGTAATTGCGAGCATCCAGTTTTACCAGCTCATTACATAATGGTCAGCTCCTTTTAGCCATGGATAAAGAGTAGAAGAAATTTAAAGATTCAAAGCTCTAAACTGTTTTAACTAACTTCTTTTGTGTGTGTGTGATACGCGGGCCTCTCACTGTTGTGGCCTCTCCCGTTGCGGAGCACAGGCTCCGGACGCGCAGGCTCAGCGGCCATGGCTCACGGGCCCAGCCGCTCCGCGCGGCATGTGGGATCTTCCCGGACCGGGGCACGAACCTGTGTCCCCGGCATCGGCAGGCGGACTCTCAACCACTGCGCCACCAGGGAAGCCCTTAACTAACTTTTATAACAGTTACAGAAAACATTTTGTCAACATGAGTAAATAAAACAAAGTGGTACTTGAGTTAAAATTAGAGTATTTCTATAGAACTTTTCATGGTAAAACGGCCAAGGTGAATTGGATAATGGGGCTGGACACATTATTTTTATATAAAATATAAAAGTAGTGATACAAAAGTAGAGAACAAGTTTTCCTTTTTATTGGTAATCAGCAAGTACCAGTGTGCCCCTCTAGAAACAATATTTTCCATCAATGGAAAAAAAATAACTAGTATATATAGATGGTTAAGGTAAACCTGGGAAAAAATGTCAAAAGGAAGATTATGCATTACAGCTTAATTCACGTGTTTAAGCTACTTTATTGGAAAGCCATGTGGTATTGCAAAAAGAGCACAAAGCATCTAGTAAGAAAGACATGTTTGCATTCATGCTCCATCACTCACCAGCCAGGTCATCTCAGGCTAATTACTTTACCTTTCTGAGCCTCAATGTCCTTAACTGTAAAATTTAGATTCAAAAATTAATCTCATGGAGTTGCTCAAAGACATAAATGAGAGATTACCTTGGAAATATTTGACCCATGGTATGTAATACCTAAAACACCTTCACATCTAATTCATAGTGTTATCACTAGCATAGGTGGCAAAACTATATCAATTTGTATTTAAAGGAAAACAGCATCATTCAAGAAATAAGAACATTCAATGAGTTCTATAATTCCATTTTCCCTTAAAATACTGCATCCTCCTCTGTAATTACACTGAGACATTTTATTATTGGCAATGAGTTAAGCATCTCTTTACACAAATACACTTCTTGTTAACTTAGAAGCTCAGGACAAAGGATAATGAGAAACACCTTTTTTACAGGCTTAGGGATAAAGGGAATAAGTGAAAGTAAGAGGCTAACAAGATAGGCAATTTCTTCTCTCTCAAAGGCGTTTTAAGAGAAAGGATCAGAGTATCTGGAGAAGAACACCGAGTGTGGATTTATTTAAGGTGAACTGAGTTGGAACGGAATGGTCTAAGTTATAAGAACTCAAGCAGGATTATCTATAAGTAAAGAGGAATTCTAGAACCAATGGAAGAATTTCCCAACTTTCACCCTTCTAAAAGAGTTGCGGAGATAAATGCCAAAGTGTGGCAGTTTTTAAACATAATTAACATTTGTCGAATCTTTATGGACCAGGCACTGTACTGAGAGCTTACATTAACAATCTCATTTAATCACCCAACAACTTTATGAGATATAAAATATTTTGATCTCCATTTTAAAGATTAAAATAATAGGGCAAGATCATATAATTAGTAGACAGAAACACCAGCATCTGATTCCAAAGTCCAAGCTCTCAACCCTTTCACTGTACCCTTTAACAGCACCGGTAGATCTCGTAAGCTTCTGCTCAAACATTTCCACTTACCAATAACAGCCTCCTGGTGTTTAACCATAACTTATGGGATCAAATTCTTCAAAACAAGCAGCCTGATATCGGGCACAGTCTGACAATTTGTGGTCATTTTCTTATGGAGCCTATGAAAATCTCTATATTGGGTTTCTTTTTTTTTTTCCAAGTAAACTTATTAAAAGAACGATTCCATTTTCTTTTCCTCTTGCAAGTATCACTAGGTATGAATTTCAGAAAACTCTGTTTATCAGATTGATTTGCAGGAATTCCCTCCTCTTCTGTAACCTCTTGCTTTCAATGAAGATGTGAATTATTTATATTTTATAGCTAGCATTTATTGAGTCTTAGTATGTGCCAGGCTTGGTCTTAAGCTCTATGCATAACATATTCTATTTGATCCTCACAAATCTCTATAGGTAGATGCTGCTATTATCTCCATGTTATGTCTGAGGAAACCGAGGCTCAGAGAAGTTGTGTCTTGTCCAACATTAAAAAGCTTGCAAAAAGCAGGGACAGGATTTGATTCCAGAGCTATGCGACTACAAACTCAAACTCTTAGGCATTATAAAACTGGATTAATGTCACTTTTTATTAGCTATGGGTACCTTGGGCAAGACATAAAACCTTAATGACCCACAATCTCCTCATATGAAAAATGGGAATAATAATATAACTGGCTCTCAATTATGATCAGTAAATATGAGATAATGTATGTGTAGAGTTTAAAGAGTGCTATAGCATACATAGTAAGCATTAAATAAATACTAACTAAAATTTTAATTCTACCCAACAGTATTTTTGAATAGAAATGATAAACTCTATGCAAATATGCTTGGGTGTATCTCAGGTCCTATGAACACCAAGTTGCAATAATAGCAGGACAGAGAAGCTTCCTGGAAAGACTTCTACCTGATTATGTGCTGTTAAAATGCTACAGTTGGGGATGGTTAATTTTGCTTGGATTTGTCCTTTGGCTCAAACCCCAGTCTCCATGTGAGCTACTGTCCAAGTTCTAAGGAGAGGAGAGGCTATAAGTAAAAGTTCCCACAGTATTTTTGTGACCCAAAATATCTGTAAGACTCTGGTGGATAGAAACAGAAATGCAAGGTGTCACTCTTTATAATCGAAGTAACATGGAGGAAAGAGAGTCTCCTAAAAATGTTTTCTGGGAAGAAGTTCATAGTGTTTAAACCTTTCTCTTGCATTGCTGTTTGAGTTGGCCTCCTTAAATGGTATCTCATATCAAACCACATCAAAGGACAATCCTGCAGGCTTGTATTGAAAAAGAAGCAGGCCTTGCATTTAGCCCCATTCTTCTAAAATTGTTTGGTTTGGAATTTCAAGAAAATATGTCAAATTAAAGTTATATCTATTCTATACTTTTCCTTGAAATCTACCAAAAGTACCAAAAAAGTTTTATATGGGGAGTAACATTACATTCATAAGTTCAGAAAAGTTCTACCATACAACCAAACAAACAAACATAATAAAAAAAAAAATCAAGGGGAATGATCATGCAAAATCTACTGAGTTCAGTAAAATATGGGCCAAAATGAGGGAGGCAGCTATAAACTTAAGCATCTTAAAGTAAGCCAGAGACAGGATCACTCAAAGACTCTTCTGATGGCATTTTATATAACATAAGGAGGATTAAGGGCATGGCTTCTGCAGAAGACTCATGGTAGAGCCCTAAGAATGTCAAAGCCAACATCATGCAAATAGCACAGGAGAAACTACCACCGAGGCTGGGATATTTGACCTCAAACCACCATCTGGAGGTAACCTGAGGAGGAGGAGAATAAAAGGGAAACAAAAACCAGACTTGCAATTAAGTATGAATGTAACTGAGCAGAAGTAAATCCAGAATGATCACTTTCAAGACCATGGTAAGCCAAGATGCTCTACTGAAACCCAATATGACCTCTGACTAGGTCACCTGCTCACCCTGAAGGGAAAAGTGCTACAAGGTCAGAAAACTTTGTTGAATTGATGCAGACTTGTGAGGCAACATTCCTGAACTGAAGCTGTCCATGGCTCAGACCAGGGGTGCTTGGTCCATACTGCTCTTAATCAAAGTGCAGGTACACATTAACTTCCTCATTCAGAAGCAGGAATAATAAAAATAAAGATTCCAACATGGGAACCTCAACTGAAAGCTATAAAATTTTAAAAAATGAATAAAAGGATAAGAACAAGCAAAAAAATCGAATAGTACCCTAAGAAATAGAAGAAAATTAAGCACTACAACCCTACACTCTTGAAAGTTAAAAGGATTATGAACTCTGAAAAGGTATTCAATGAAGAGCTATAATGACCAAGAACACACCAAGGAAATAAGTCACCCTGGGTAAGAGTCACTGGAAACAATAGATCGTATCATCAAGGTCTTCAGATATTGGAACTATCAGATACAGAATATAAAATAGCTCTGTACTAGGTATTTTTAAAAATGAAAAATTGATTTGTTTAAATGAGCAAGGGACAAAAGCGTACTAAGTAATGATGAAAATTTGATAAAAAACCAAGTAGAACATTTAGGGAATATAAGCATTGAAATTAAACTTTCAGTGAATGAATTAAATAGGAGATTTGGTGCAGATAAAAGAACAATCTGAAGAAATTATCCAGAATTAGTTAAATGTAAAGAAATCAAGAGGGAAACACAGTTAAACAAGGAGAGGCAAAATGCAAAATAGAGGTTAAAACACAGAAGCATAGAATGGAGTTATCCAACATACATCTAATTAAATATGCAGAAGGAGAAAAAATAGAGAGAATGAAGGCAAGGTGATATTCAAGAGATATAGCTGAAAAATTCCCAGAACTGATAAACAACAAGAAGTCCTAGATATGGAAAGCAAAATATATGCCAATCAAGATAAACAAAAGAAATCAACACCTATACATATTGCAGTGAAAAAGGTAGATTATTATAGACAAAATGAAGATATAAAAATTATCCACTTAAAAAAACAACCTAGGAAGGACAATAAACTGATAGCAGACTTCTCAAGGGCAAAAAATTAATAAAGTCATAAAATAAAATCTTCAAGGTGTTGAGAGAAATTGCTACATGCCTATAATTATGAATCCATAAAATCTTTATTTCATAAAATATGAAATAAAGATTTGTTTTGTATTCAAAAAAGAGTATTCACCACTAGATTTTCACTAAAGGATTTTCTAATGGATCAATATTTAGAAGGAAGAAAATGATCTCAGGACTGTCTGAGAAACAAGAAGGAATAGTAAGAATTAATCATGATAATCATGATAATTGTCTTTATAAAATAATAGTTATTATATTTAATTTGTATAGTTAGAATTCAAATACTGGAAAATAATAGCATGCAAGTGAAAAGAAGGATGATCAGAGTTAATGGATAATATTCTTGCTTTCTTCAAAAGAGGAGGTTAACTGTTTTTATTAACTTCAGGCCTTGCTAGGTTATTAAGTGCACAAGGTACAAGTTCAAGGGTGCCCATTAAGAGTATAGAAATAGGAGGTATAATCTCAAACCCAACCCAATAGAGGGAAAAACAAAAACAAAATCCACTCATTTAAAAAAAGAGCATTTTAGGAAGCACAGAAAAAGCAAATCAATAGCACAATATAAAATACTAGGACAAAAAATTCATTTATCAAAATAAATAAAATGAAACTAAATATTCCAACTAAAAAATAGACTTTTAAGGATAAGCTTTTAAAAATTGAGCTATATTCTGTTCAAAAGAGACATTTAAAAAATAAAGCTCTAAGCCCTTTGGAACTCAGGGAAGGTCTAGGAAGCTGAATGAAGCTTATTTCCTACAAACAAGAAATGAGGGACACAGGAAGGATTTGTACTTGAGAGGGCCCCACAGGGTCCTGCTAAGTTTCATGCCTGCTTGAACTAATATGACTAAGCAAAAGCAAACAAATACAAAGGTTAAAGTAAAAGTAAAAGAAACTGACCCAGTGTGGAGTCAGATTTGTTCTTCCCGATTACACATTGAGTTTCTGTGATGGACCAGGCATTGTAATACGCACTAGAGAAACAAGGATATTCCCTGTCCAGAAGGATTTTCCCTTCCAGATTGTGAGGAAATGTATAAACTCCATGAAGCCAGCCATTTTTGACTGCTTTTTACTACTGAAATCCACAGACCTGGATTAGTTCCTGGTTCATACTGTGTGGCTGACAGGGTCTTGGTGCTCCAGCTGGGTGTCAGGCCTGTGCTTCTGAGGTGGGAGAGCCTAGTTCAGGACATTCGTCCACCAGAAGCCTCCCAGCTCCATATAATATCAAACGGCAAAAGCTCTCCATCTCAACACTAAGACCCAGCTCCACGCAACAACCAGCAGGCTACAGTACTGGACACCATATACCAAACAACTAGCGAGACAGGAACACAACCCCACCCAATAGCAGAGAGGCTGCCTAAAATCATAATAAGGTCACAGACACCTCAAAACACACCACAGGACGCAGTCCTGACCCCCAGAAAGACAAGATCCAGCCTCATCCACCAGAACACAGGCACCAGTCCCCTCCACCAGGAAGCCTACACAACCCACTGAACCAACATTAGCAACTGGGGCAAACACCAAAAACAACGGGAACTACAAACCTGCAGCCTGCAAAAAGGAGACCCCACACACAGTAAGTTAAGCAAAATGAGAAGACAGAAAAACACAAAGCAGATGAAGGAGCAAAGTAAAAACCCACCAGACCAAACAAATGAAGAGGAAATAGGCATTCTACCTGAAAAAGAATTCAGAGTAATTATAGTAAAGATGATCCAATATCTTGGAAATAGAATGGAGAAAATACCAGAAACGTTTTACAAGGGCCTGGAATAATTAAAGACCAAACAAACAATGATGAACAACACCAAAAAGGAAATTTAAAATTCTCTAGAAGCAATCAATAGCAGAATAACTAAGGCAGAAGAACGGATAAGTAACCTGAAAGATAAAATATTGGAAATAATTACCGTGGAGCAGAATAAAGACAAAGAATGAAAAGAATTAAGGACAGTCTCAGAGACCTCTGAGATAACATTAAACACACCATCATTCAAATTATAGGGGTCCCAGAAGAAGAAGAGAAAAAGAAAGGGGCTGAGAAAATATTTGAGATGATTATAGTTGAAAATTTCTGTAATATGGGAAAGGAAATAGTCAGTGAAGTCCAGGAAGCACAGAGAGTCCCATACAGGATAAATCCAAGGAGAAATATGACAAGACACATATTAATCAAACTATCAAAAATTAAATACAAAAAAATATTAAAAGCAGCAAGGGAAAAACAACAAATAACATAAAAGGGAATCCCCAAAAGGTTAACGGCTTATCTTTCAGCAGACACTCTGCAAGCCAGAAGGGAGTGGCAAGACATATTTAAAGTCATGAAAGGGAAAAACCTACAACCAATATTACTCTACCCAGCAAGGATCTCATTAAGATTTGATGGAGAAATTAAAACCCTTACACACAAGCAAAAGCTAAGAGAATTCAGCACCACCAAACCAGCTTTACGACAAATGCTAAAGGAACTTCTCTAGGCAGGAAACACAAGAGAAGGAAAAGACCTACAATAACAAACCCAAAACAATTGAGAAAATTGTAATAGGAACATACAGATTGATAATTACCTTAAATGTAAATGGATTAAATGCTCCAACCAAAAGACAGAGACTGGCTGAATGGATACAAAAACAAGACCCATATATGCTGTCTACAACAGACCCACTTCAGACCTAGGGACACATACAGACTGAAAGTGAGGGGATGGAAAAAGATATTCCATGCAGATGGAAATCAAAAGAAAGCTGGAGGAGCAATTCTCATATCAGACAAAATAGACTTCAAAATAAAGACTATTACAAGAGAGAAGGAAGGACACTACATAATGATCAAGGGATCGATCCAAGAAGAAGATATAACAATTGTAAATATTTATGCACCCAATATAGGAGCATCACAATACATAAGGCAAATACTAACAGCCATAAAAGGGGTAACACAATCATACTAGGGGACTTTAACACCCCACTTTCATCAATGCACAGATCATCCAAAATGAAAATAAATAAGGAAACACAACTTTAAATGATACATTAAAAAAGATGGACTTAATTAATATTTATAAGACATTCCATCCAAAAACAACAGAATACACTTTCTTCTCAAGTGCTCATGGAACATTCTCCAGGAAAGATCATATCTTGGGTCACAAATTAAGCCTTGGTAAATTTAAGAAAATTGAAATCATATCAGGTATCTTTTCCAACCACAATGTTATAAGACTAGATATCAATTACAGGAAAATATCTGTAAAAAATACAAACACATGGAGGCTAAACAATACACTACTAAATAAACAAGAGATCACTGAAGAAATCAAAGAGGAAATCAAAAAATACCTAGAAAAAAACGACAATGAAACCATGACAACCCAAAACCTATAGGATGCATCAAAAGCAGTTATAAAAGGGAAGATTATAGCAGTACAATCCTACCTCAAGAAACAAGAAAAAGCTCAAATAAACTACCTAACCTTACACCTAAAGCAATTAGAGAAAGAAGAACAAAAGAACCCCAAAGTTAGCAGCAGGAAAGAAATCATAAAGATCAGATCAGCTAAATGAAAAAGAAATGAAGGAAACAATAGCAAAGATCAATAAAACTAAAAGCTGGTTCTTTGAAAAGATAAATAAAATTGATAAACCATTAGCCAGACTCATCAAGAAAAGAAGGGAGAAGACTCAAATCAATAGAATTAGAAATGAAAAAGGAGAAGTAACAACTGACCCCGCAGAGATAAAAAGGATCATGAGAGATTACTACCAGCAACTCCATGCCAATAAAATGGACAAACTGGAAGAAATGGACAAATTCTTAGAAAAGCACAACCTTCCGAGACTGAATCAGGAAGGAATAGAAAATATAAACAGACCAATCACAAGCACTGAAATTGAAACTGTGATTAAAAACCTTCGAACAAACCAAAGTGCAGGACCCGATGGGTTCACAGGTGAATTCTGTCAAACATTTAGAGTAGAGCTAACACCTAACATTCTCAAACTCTTCCAAACTGTAGCAGAGGGTGGAACACAAACACATTCTACGGGGCCACCATCACCCTGATGCCAAAACCAGACAAAGATGTCACAAAAAAAGAAAACTATAGGCCAACATCACTGATGAACATAGATGCAAAAATCCTCAACAAAATACTAGCAAACAGAATCCAGCAACACATTAAAAGGATCATACATAATGACCAAGTTCAGTTTATCCCAGGAATGCGAAGATTCTTCAATGTATGCAAATCAGTCAATTGGATAAACCAGATTAACAAATTGAAGGATAAAAACCATATGATAATCTCAATAGATGCAGGAAAAGCTTTTGAAAAAATTCAACACGCATTTGTGACAAAAACTCTCCAGAAAGCAGGCATAGAGGGAACTTACTTCAACATAATAAAGGCCATATATGACAAACCCACAGCCGTTCTCAATGGTGAAAAACTGAAAACATTTCCACTAAGATCAGGAACAAAACAAGGTTGCCCACTCTCACCGCTATTATTCAACGTAGTTTTGGAAGTCCTAGCCACAGCATTCAGAGAAGAAAAAGAAATAAAAGGAACCCAAAACAGAAAAGAAGAAGTAAAGCTGTCACTTTGCAGATGACATGGTACTATACATAGAGAATCCTAAAGATGCTACCAGAAAACTACTAGAGTTAATCAATGAATGTGGTAAAGTAGCAGGATACAAAATTAATGCACAGAAATATCTTGCATTCCTATACACTAATGATGAAAAATGTGAAAGAGAAATTAAGGAAACATTCCCAGTTACCATTGCAACAAAAAGAATAAAATACCTAGGAATAAACCTACTTAAGGAGACAAAAGACCTGTATGCAGAAAATTATAAGACACTGATGAAAGAAATTAAACATGATACCAACAGATGGAGAAATATACCACGTTCTTGGATTGGAAGAGTCAACATTGTGAAAATGACTATACTACCCAAAGCAATCTACAGATTCAATGCAATCTCTATCCAACTACCACTGGCATTTTTCACAGAACTAGAACAAAAAATTTCACAATTTGTATGGAAACACAAAAGACCCCAAATAGCCAAAGCAATCTTGAGAAAGAAAAACGGAGCTGGAGGAATCAGGCTCCCTGACTTCAGACTCTACTATAAAGCTACAGTAATCAAGACAATTGTACTGGCACAAAAATAAATATATAGATCAATGGAACAGGATAGAAAGCCCAGAGATAAGCTCACACACATATGGTCACTTTATCTTTGATAAAGGAGGCAAAAATACACAGTGGAGAAAAGACAGCCTCTTCAATAAGTAGTGCTGGGAAAACTGGACAGCTACATGTAAAAGAATGAAATTAGAAGAATCCCTAACACCATATACAAAAATAAACTCAAAATGGATTAAAGACCTAAATGTAAGGCCAGACACTATAAAACTCTTAGAGGAAAACGTAGGCAGAACACTCTATGACATAAATCACAGCAAGATCCTTTTTGACCCACCTCCTAGAGAAATGGAAATAAAAACAAAAATAAACAAATGGGACCTAATGAAATTTAAAAGCTTCTGCACAGGAAAGGAAACCATAAACAAGATGAAAGACATCCCTCAGAATGGGAGAAAATATTTGCAAATGAAGCAACTGACAAAGGATTAATCTCCAAAATTTATAAGCAGCTCATGCAGCTCAATATCAAAAAAACAAACAACCCAATCCAAAAATGGGCAGAAGACCTAAATAGACATTTCTTCAAAGAAGAAATACAGATTGCCAACAAACACCTGAAAGGATACTCAACATCACTTATCATTAGAGAAATGCAAATCAAAACTACAATGAGGAATCACCTCACAGCAGTCAGAATGGCCATCATCAAAACATCTACCAACAATAAATGCTGCAGAGGGTGTGGAGAAAAGGGAACCCTCTTGCACTGTTGGTGGGAATGTAAATTGATACAGCCACTGTGGAGAACAGTATGGAGGTTCCTTAAAAATCTAAAAATAGAACTACCATACGACCCAGCAATCCCACTACGGGGCATATACCCTGAGAAAACCATAATTCAAAAAGAGTCATGTACCACAATGTTCATTGCAGCTCTATTTACAGTAGCCAGGACATGGAAGCAACCTAAGTGTCCATTGACAGATGAATGGATAAAGAAGATGTGGCACACATATACAATGGAATATTACTCAACCATAAAAAGAAACGGAGTTGAGTTATTTGTAGTGAGGTGGATGGACCTAGAGTCTGTTATACAGAGTGAAGTAAGTCAGAAACAGAAAAACAAATACCATATGCTAACAAATATACATATGGAATCTAAAAAAAAAAAAAAAAAAGGTTCTGAAGAACCTAGAAGGCAGGACAGGAATAAAGACACAGACGTAGAGAATGGACTTGAGGACACGGGGAGGGGGAAGGGTAAGCTGGAACGAAGTGAGAGAGTGGCGTGAAGATATATACACTACCAAATGTAAAACAGATAGCTAGTGGGAAGCAGCCACAAAGCACAGGTACATCAGCTAGGTGTTTTGTGACCACCTAGAGGGGTGGGATAGGGAGGGTGGCAGGGAGACACAAGAGGGAGGATATATGGGGATATATGTGTATGTATAGCTGATTCACTTTTTTATAAAGCAGAAACTAACACACCATTGTAAAGCAATTACACTCCAATAAAGATGTTTAAATAAATAAATAGATAAAGATCCAAAAACATGGAAAGCATGGAAAATGATACACCTGGCAAATCAGAACAACAATTAAAAATCCTGAAATATATATATTAATATTAGAAATATGGACTTTAATACAAAGTGTTATAGGGACAAAGACATCTCTACGAAGTGCTGAAAGTAGCCAGTCATCAGAAAGATATAATAATTCTAAACTTTTATACATGTAATAAAATAGCTTCAGAATACATAAAGCAAAATATTATTTAAACATGAGAAACTGACTAATCTAACCCGAAGTGGAAGACTTTCAAACACCTTTCTCATTGTCCATGCACAGAAAGGTGAATTATATATAATTCTACAGCCAGAAATTAGAGAATACATATCTGCTCCAATAAACGTGGAGCAAGAAAAACTTGACCATGTAAAAAGCTGAAGAAAATCTCAGCTCATGTTAAACACAATGCATGATGCAAACCATATTATTTGCATTATAATTAATTAAGAAATAAATAACGAAAAGTTAAATAAAGCATCCCATACATTTGGAAATATAAAACACAATTCTATATATCTCATTTATAAAATAAGTAATAATGCATACTTAAAATATTTAGCACCAAACAACAATAAAAAATACATATATCAAATATTTGTCAAAACGTGTGGGATGCATGCAAACTAGTCATCAGAAAGAAATCTATAACCTTCAATTATTACTTTAGAAAATACAAATCCATCATGAGAAATTAGAAATACAACAGTAGACTAAATTTGAAGAAAGTAGTAGGAAGGAGAAAATTTTAAAAGAGCAAAAGTTAATAAAATCAAAACCAAAAATACAATAAATTCAACAAAGGTAAAAGTTTATTTCTAAAGACTAATAAAATAGACAAGACTCTGCCAAGATTGAAGAAGGAAAATGAAAAGAGACAAAAAAATTAGGATTTTTAAAAGGTAACATAACCAGAAAGTTAGTGGAGATTAAAAAGAAAATAAAATGGTACTATGAAAAATATTATGCTAAAGTCTCTGAAAAGTTACACAAAATGAACAGAGTTCTAGAAGTACATAAACTATTAAAATTGTCTCAAGAAGAAACAGAATTATCCTAAAATTAGTACAGAAAATCAAATCAAAATTTTAAAGTTTTTCTGCAAAGTAAATAGTAGACCTAGGTGATTTTACAGTTGTGTTCTACCAAGCCTTCAAGGACCAGACCATGCCAACCTTTCAGAAACTCTCTGGGAGAATAGAAAAAGAGCAGACATTCCTCACTTCAACCCTAAGGCTAGTATTACCTTGATAGACCAAAAGGCTACAATGAGGAAAATGGTTCAGTTAAGAGTCAGGACCATAACCAGTACTAGAAAGTTTTGGGTAATCTTAAACCTCAAATAGGATAAGGAGGATGGGGTGGAAGTGGAGTGACTGGATATCTGTAACTAACATAGACAAGGAAGAAGAAAATCAGGAAATCATTAGCATAAGCAAGGGACTCATTAAGATAGTTAAAATGCTAATTAGAAGAAAACATTTCAAGGTAACATAATTAAATTTTAAAGGACTTTAGATATTAAAAAACTTGATTGTAAATTTTACAAAAATAAGAGGACTCTAATGAAATTTAAAACATCAAGTTGCTGAGCATTATATATGGTATATTTCAGTTTATATAAGTATATTAAACGTTTTTGGCTTTTTAGATATTAAAAAGTACAATTTAATATATAAATTTTATATATATATATATATATATATATATATACATTTTTTTTAACCACAATTTAATATATCAATGCCCAGACAAAGGCCTATAAGAAAACTCACCAAAGTTTTGACAAAAATACCTCTGAGGAAGTGAAGAGGAGTTAACTGAACATTTTCAATTTGATTTAATAACAGCACAAAAATTGTTTTGTCACTGCCAGGCAACTATGCTCATGAAGATTCTCATCTGAGTACTGTCAATGATCCATGCTTGATTCCTGCTAAGCACGTTCCCTGTTCTGGCACCACGCGAGGGGATTCTGCTCTTGTAAACCTGACATTTTCAAATTCTTTTTTGTTTCCAAAATAAACCCAAAGGGCACACATATTTCTGTTGCCTTTCTAAAATGACTGCCATGGCTTCTTGGCCTTTAGGCTAAGATCAAGTGTATTATCTGTTCTTATCAGTTTAAAATGACTGCCAAATTTTTGTCTGTTCCATGCTTTTTTAAGCATGGAACACAACATTTTTAAGTTTTTTGTTTTTAAGGCAAAAACATCAATAAATGTCTTCTGGACCATTTTGAATGTGAAATTCTTCCCCTTAAAATAGCAACAATCAAAAACCTCCAATTGCACAAAAGTAAAGCATGTGGATTTACAATCTCGAATTGTAAAATTAGCATAGATACTGCAAACATGATCATGTATTAAAATCCAAAGATTTTGCTAAAAGCAGTGAACGTCAACTCAGCATTGGCCTGGCTATATACCACTTGTAAGTTCAATGTATCTTTCTACCCGGAGTTGGTTCATGTGCCAACTCCGATGACAGAAAAAGGGAAGGAACTCATTATTACTGGCCTGCAAATTCTGTGACAGATTTTAAGTCTCTTAAGTATTTAAATACAATCTTTCAAAAGAAAGAAAGAAAGAGAAGGAAGCGGAAGCGAGGGAGAGAGGAAGGAAGGAAGGAAGGAGGGAAGGAAGGAAAGAAGGAGGGATGGAAGGAAACAAAACCTGAAAAACAATTCACTGGAGCTGAGTAGCAGCTGGCTTCCTGGCCATAACCTCCTGAGTGCCCACCTTTCCCTGTTGTCCTGACACTGAGGCTGTCTGTTACAAAATGATCCGTCTTTCCCTGGCCCACACCACTCATTTATGCATTCTCTCTAATCTCTGTAGTCATAGAGACAGAAAAGTTTGTTCATTCAATACAATTAAAATACGGGATATGTAGGAGAGACAGGGAAAGATAAGGTCAGAGGGTTAGATTAAAAGCAAGGAATTCTGGTCTGGGAAAATGGCTGAGGTTTACAGCAGTGATATTTGAAGTTGTAACAGAAGATGAGGACCCCAAGGAAAAGAGTATAGAGAGGAGAGAACCTAAGGAATGGCTCCGTTTAAGTGGCTGAAAGAGGAATCAGAAAAGGAATAATCAAGAAGGCAGGAGCAGAGTATTTCATAAAGGAAAGAGTGTGATCACAGATATCAAATGTTACAAAGAGGTTGAGGAAAATAAATTCTAATTTTAAAAAAAACATAACACTGTTCTTTAGAAGGCTGTCAATGACACTTTTCCAAGATTAGCTGTTAACAGAAGGAAAAAGATACAGCAACAGATGCAAGAAGAAATCAGTCAAGATGCATATATACAGATGTATACATATGCATGTGTGTGTATATATATATATATATATATATACACACACATATCACATATATATACACATATATTTAAGGCATATAAAATTACGACAAATTTCTCTAAGCCTGGAAGTGGAGACAGCAAGTTATCCTGAAGTATGATTTTGTTAATAAGGGAAGAATCACTAGAATGGCTCTTTAATTAGCTAGTTGTAACACAAGTAGCAACCTACCATCCCAGGTGTAAAAATAAAACAGGACCTTTCATCAGCAAACAATGGCTGTCCTTGGTATATGAAGTTGGACACCATTGGAGGAGAATCGAGAAGCCAGAAAAGAAATACTGGTTCCTCTCTCTAGACTCTAAAATTAGCTACTTAAGACCTCTGATAAACTGAGATTGTCTTTAATGAGGTCCACTAACAGGAAAAGCTCACAAAGAGATTTCACCACAAGGGAAGGATCAGTCTCAACTGGTGGGTTTTGCTCCATATCTGAACCTTGCTAGGCATGAAAAGAGGGGTTGCTCCATTTTGAAAATTAGACCACAGCTCCTTCCAATTCAGCCATCCCATTACGAAAGGGGTCTTGAAGACAAAAAATGGAGCACGTGAATGAAAGCTAAAAGAACTGCCATCTTGGGAGCTCACATTCTTTTGGCGGCATTAAATACCAGATGACCTAGACTGGCTTCTTTCCAAGAAATACCAAGATCTTGAAGGCTCCGGAGAAGGAATGGTGTCAGTGCCTTGAACTCTACAGGGCAGGATTTCGGTAACAACACTTTGTGACAGCAGCAGAACAGTAACTGAACCTGGGGCCCACTAGTGTCATTTAAAATTCTCCATTTCTCTTTTCAGGAAGTTTGGAAGCACCACCAATTAAGGACCCTCGATTCTCAGGGAATTTAGGAAAGAAGGCAGAACAGGATCCATGAATGAAAATCTCCTCCTGCAAAGCTGAGCAGATTGTGGACTCATGAAATTAAATATTGAAGAGATGTGATCTTCTTTTTACTTCATGCTGGAATAGCAGGTCTAACTGGTTAAATTCAGAATAAGGAAAAATAGAAAACATTTATAGGCCTAATGGAAGAAATCCGTGGGTAAGTAAAAAAGATGTGAGGGAAGGGAAAAACATGAATTCACTTCAGTCAGTACCTTATCTCTGAAACAGGGGCAAAGGGAAAGAGAGACAGAAGTCAACGGGGGAAGGGAATTAAGGAAACTCCTTTCAGAAGACTTCCACTGCAGTGGAGTAAGGGTTAGTGTCACTCACTGAAAATGAGGGGTAATAGAGGCTGGAAAGGGTAAAGATTTCACACAGCCCTGATGGGAAATCAAACAGGAAATTCCTAGGAGGTAGTTTTTTTCTAAAGACACTTTTAATATTTTTTAGATTTCTCATAAATTTTTCTTATACTTCTCTCTTTATCACTCAATCTAGCCCTTTAACACGACCAGAGCTGGCAGAGAAATTGTAAGCTTCTTGTGTTTCTCAAAGTGTGGTTCCTTGGCTATCTGTATGAGAATCTCTTGGGGAGCTCGTTTAAAAGGAAGATTCCTGGACCCCGCCCAGACCTATTTGACAGACTCTTTGGGATCTGGTGCCTGGGAATCTGCATCCTAACAAGTTTCTCAGGTGATTCTTACACAGCAAGCCAGCACTGGTCTGAAGATGCTGTTTCAGAACCACTATCTTAGCTCATGTCTAGTCCAGCAAGTCCTACGCATAACTGTTTACCCACATCCTGTTTTTAATCAGTGGCTCCGTCTACAGTTTTAAAACTAAATAAAAGTGTCACACACTGTGGTGAGGAAATGACAACCGTGCCTTCAAGTGCAGCTAGCTAGGATCAGACTCATACCCATGATCATCTTCTATGGTTTCATTATTTTTTTATATTTAAAAATAGTTTAAAAATCCACTTAGTTATTGATGGTCAAGAATGGTAGAATAACTATATTGAAGCAATGTTATAATAGTAAACTGCATTGTTTAGTCAATTAGATTTGAAGATATATCAACCTAGTTACTTAATTCTGAGCATTTGAGGACAAGACAATTACAGAATTTCACTACCAAACAGTGCAAACACATTTCCTCTCTGGTTTAACTGGTTCATTGGTATTTGGAGATTCAGGTAGGAAACGAGTGTGGCAAGAATGGAAGACGCTCTCTTCATTGGCCGTTGGGAAGGAAAGTGGGTACCATTCCACCTGCTCTGCTCTTCAGTCTGAGCACACACTTTCATCAATAATGAATTTGTGACCTGACCAGAAGGCTCTCAAGTCATAATCACCAAATTGGCACAGCTGTGAAGAAAAGGAAAGCTTACTTCAAATCCCAGTGATTTGCTTAGATTAAAAACTTTGTAGTTTCCTTTGTCATATGTCTGCTTTAATGTTATAACCAGGTGAAGTTCTTTGCACTCCTCCCCCCGAAGGGTTTGTGAAAAATAATGATCACATTTCTAACTACAGTCTGAGTTAAGTGGCCCTTGTATAAGTTCTTAAATTATGTTACATTTCTTTACCTTAGAATTTATCATGGGGAATTCCCTGGCGGTCCAGTGGTTAGGACTTCGTAGTTCCACTGCAGGGGCCAAGGGTTCGATCCCTGGTTGGGGAACTAAGATCCCGCGTGCCGCACAGTGCAGTCAAAAAAAAACAAACAAAAAAAAGGGGTTTCCCTGGCGGCACAGTGGTTGAGAGTCTGCCTGCCGATGCAGGGGACATGGGTTCGTGCCCCAGTCCGGGAAGATCCCACATGCCGCGGAGCGTCCGGAGCCTGTGCTCCACAACAGGAGAGGCCACAACAGTGAGAGGCCCGCGTACTGCAAAAAAAAAAAAAAAAGAATTTAGCATGCTATAATATCAATATGTGTCTTCTGACAGAACTCTACCTTTTGAGATAAGGAATTTTTAGTTGTTTTGACTTTCTAAGAGTTCCCATTAATTAGAATTAGCTCAAAAATGATTTGTTGACTTGGATGATTGTAGAAACAAGTAAAGATTGAATATATGTATTCTTTTACATACATATCTTCAAATCCTTGTCCCTTTAATAAATATTTTCCTTACCTAGAAACTGCAGAAATATGAGAAGGAAAAGCGTGCGCGCCACCAATGGTAAGTTAAATTCTCCCCTAGGAAAGTACAAATGTTCATGTATCATTTTTTTGCCTTTAATTTTACAGACTTAAGTCGTTTCCAAAGTTACTTAGGTCAGCTTCTTTTCCTTCCACTTTCTTAAGGAGGTTGTTGCATACATTATTAATACAGTTAGATTGTCTTGTCACATTCTGCATTCTATTCTGGGATCCCCCAAACTCCTAAGTTGGTTTTTATTAATTTGCATACGTTGAGTCATTCTTTGTGCTGAAAGTTCTGTGGATATTGACAAACACATAGTGTCATGTATCCACAGTTACTGGTACAATATCATACAGAGTAGATTGCCACTCTTGTCTTAGTCAGCTCAGGCTGCCATAACAAAATTCCACAGACCGGATAGCTTATATGATAAAAATTTGTTTTCTCATTATTCTGGATGCTGGTTCCAGATCCAGTCCAAGATCAAGTTCTGGGAGGGTTCAGTTTTTGGTTAGAGCTGTCTCCTTGGACTGCCCCCAGAACTATGAGAAAATAAATATCTGTTGTTTCAGCCACACAATCTGTGGTATTTTATTTCAGTAGCCCACGTAGACTAAGAGAACATTATAAAACTCATGAGTACCAGCAAGCCCTCGCTGCCCTCAAGAGCAACAGCAGGGTCTCAGCCTGAAAGCCCGAGGGTGGGAGCCCCAGCAGGTGCCCCCAGAATGGGGCCCTGGGCCAAGAGGAGCTCACCTGATGGTGCAGCCCTGAG
Source organism: Delphinapterus leucas (assembly GCF_059928025.1). Classification (NCBI taxonomy): domain Eukaryota; kingdom Metazoa; phylum Chordata; class Mammalia; order Artiodactyla; family Monodontidae; genus Delphinapterus; species Delphinapterus leucas. Next base: position 74,074,967 of record NC_143136.1, on the reverse strand, counting down.
GTCACATGGCAGCCATTGGCCAGGGCCGCTCTGTCGCCTCCCCCTCCCCATCTTACTTGAATTTAACCAGGAAAAAATGTGATAGCACATGGGTAGCCTAGGCAGTGGGTAAATACCTCAGAAGTCCTCTTGCAGCAAGTGTCTGTACATGTTGTGGTCATTTTCTATCTTACATGTTCTCGAATGTTTGTATTTCAATAAACCTCTACCTCTTCACACACACACACACACACACACACACACACACACACAAACTCATGAGTGCTCCATCGATTCAACCTTCTCCACGTACACGCACACCCCCCACCACCCGCAAACCCCTGCGAACCACTGATCTCTTTACTATTGCTATAGTATTGTCTCTTCCAGAATGTCATATAAGTAGAACCATACAGTATGTAGCCCTTTCATACTAGCTTCTTTCACTTATCAACATGCATTTAAGGTTCATCAAGTCTTTTCTTGGCTTAAGAGCTCATTTTTATGATGGTTGAATAACATTCCGTTGTTTGTTTATCCATTAACCTATTAAAGGACATTTTAGTTTCTTCCAATTTTTTTGTGATTGAGAACAAAGTTGCTATAAATATTTGTGTGTGGTTTTTTGTGTAGACATAAGTTTTCAAATCAATCAGGTAAATACAGGCATACCTGGGAGATATTGAAGGTTCAGTTCCAGACTACCGCAGTGAAGTGAATATCTCAATAAATAGAGTTACATGATTTTTTGGTTTCCCAGTGCATATAAAAGTTATACTTACAATATACTGTAGTCTATTGTGTGCAATAACATCATCTGAAAAAAAACCCCACCAATTTACACACCTGAATTTAAAAATACTTTATTGCTAAATAATGCTAACCATCATCTGTGTCTTCAGTGAGTTGTAATGTTTTTGCTGGTGGAGCATCTCCCCTTGATGTTGATGGCTGATGACTGATCAGGGTGGTGACTGCTGAAGGTAGAGGTGGCTGTGGAAATTTTTAAAAATAAGACCAAAAATAGTTTGCCACATCGATTGACTCTTCCTTTCACGAATGATTTCTCTATAGCATGCAATGCTGTTTGATAACATTTTACCCACAGTAGAACTTCTTTTAAAATTCGGGTCAATCCTCTCAAACCCTGTTGCTGCTTTAGCAAATAAGTTTATGAAATATTCTAAATCCTTTGTGATCATTTCAACAGTCTTCACAGCATCATGACCAGGAGTAGATTCCATCTCAAGAAACTATTTTCTTTGCTCACCCATAAGAAGCAACTCCTCATCAATTAAAATTTTGTCACGAGATTGCAGCAGTTCAGTCACATCTTCAGGCTCCACTTCTACTTCTGGTTTTCTTGCTATTTCCACCACATCAGCAGTTATCCCCTCCACAGAAGCTTTGAGCCCCTCAAAGTCACCCACAGGGGTTGGAATTAACTTCTTCCAAACTCCTGTTAATGTTCATATTTTGGCCTCTTCCCATGAATCACAAATGTTCTTAATGGCATCTAGAATGATGGCTCTTTTCCTGAGTTTACTTTGCCCAGGTCCATTAGAGGAATCACTGTTTATGGCAGCTACAGCCTTACAAAATGAATTTCTTAAATGATAAGGCTTAGAAGTCAAAATTACTCCTTGATCCATGACGTTGTGTTAGCAGGCATGAAAATAGCATGAATCTCATTGTACATCTCCACCAGGGCTCTTAGGTGAAGAGGCACATTGTCAATAAGTAGTAATATTTTGAAAGGAATCTCTTTTTCTGGGCAGTAGGTCTTAACAGTGAGTTTAAAATATTAAGTAAACCATGTTGTAAACAGATGTGCTGTCGTGCAAGCTTTGTTGTTCCATTGATAGAGAACAGGCAGAGTAGTTTAACATAATTCTGATGGGCTCTAGGATTTTCAGAATGGTGAATGAGCTTTGACTTCAACTTAAAGTCAGTAGCTGCATTAACCCCTAACAAGAGAGTCAGCCTGTCCTTTGAAGATTTGAAGCCAGGCATTGATGTCTCATCTCTAGCTATGAAAGTCCTAGATGGCATCTTCTTCCAATAAAAGACTGTTCGTCTACATGGAAAATCTGTTGGTTAGTGTAATCACCTTCATTAGTCATCTTAGCTAGATGATTCTAGCTGCAGCTTCCACATCAGCACTTGCTACTTCACCTTGCACTTTGATGTTGCAGTGACGGCTTCTTTCCTTAAACCTCATGAACCAACCTCTGTTAGCTTCAAACTTTTCTTCTATAACTTTCTCACCTCAGTCAGTCTCTATAGAATTGAAGAGAGTTAGGGCTTTTCTCCGGATTAGGCTTTGCCTTAAGGGAATGCTGTGGCTGTTTGATCTTCTATCCAGACCCCTCAAACTTTCTCCACATCAGCAATAAGGCCGTTTCACTTTCTCATCTGTGTGTTCCCTGCACTAGCACTTTTAACTTCCTTCAAGATTTTTTCGTTTGCATTCACAACTTGGCTAACTATTTGGCACAAGAGACCTAACTTTTGACCTATCTCAACGTTTAGCATGCCCTACTCACTAAGCTGTACCATTTCTAGCTTTTGATTTAAAGTGAAAGATGTGTGACTTCTTTTTGCTTGAACACTTAGAGGCCATTGTAGAGTTATTAACTGGCCTAATTTCAATATTGGGTCTCAGAGAGGGGGAGAGATGGGGGAACATTTGGTTGGCGGAGCAGTCGGAACACACATAACATTTATCAATTAAGTTTGCCGTCTTATATGGGCACAGCTTGTGGTGCCTCAAAACAACTACAATAGGAACATCAAAGATCACTGATCACAGATCACCATAACAAATATAATGATAAGGAAAAAGTTTGAAATATTGCAAGAATTATCAAAATGTGACACAGAGACCCGAAATGAGCAAATGCAGTTGGAAAAATGGTGCTGATATTGCTTAATGTGGGGTTGCCTTCAATTTGTAAAAAAAAAAAGATGCTTCAATTTGTTAAAAAAAAATGCAATTATCTGTGAAGCATAATAAAATAAAGCACAATTAAGCAAGGTATGCCTGCACCTAGAGGTGCAATTGCTAGATCATATGGTAAGGCTATGTTTAGCTTTGTAAAAAACTGTCAAACTGTCTTCCAAAGGGCTGTACTAGTTTGCATTCCCATCACCAATGAAGGAGCATTCCTGTTACTCCACGTCCTTGCCAGCAATTTGTATTGTTAGTTATCTGGATCTTAGTCATCCTAATAGCCATCTAGTAGTATCTTGTTACTACTTGGGATTTAATTTGTAAACCCCAAGTGACAAATGATATTGAACTCTTTTAATGCACTTATTTGCCACCTACATATTATCTTCGGAGATGTGTTCACATCTTTTGAACATGCTTTAATTGGGTTGTTTGTATTCTTATTTTTGAATTTTAAAAGTTCTTTTTATATTTTGGATGCAAGTTCTTTTTCAAATATGTGTTTTGCAAATATTTTCTCCCAGTCTATGGTTTTTCTTTTGATTCTCTTAACAGTAAATTTCCCAAAGCAGAAGTTTTTAATTTTAATAAAGTTCAATGTATCAACTTTCTCTTTCACAAATCATCCTTTTGGTGTATCTAAAAAATTTATCATGAAACCCAAGGACATCTAGATGTTTTCCTTTGTTATTGTCCAGAACTTTTATACTTTTATGTTCTACATCTAGGTCTATGATTCATTTTGAGTTAATTTCATGAAATGTGTAAAGTCTTGCATATGGATGTCCAATTGTTCAAGAACCATTTTTGAAAATACTGTCCTTTCTCCATTTAACTGCATTTACTTCTTTGTCAAAGATCAGTGACTATATTTGCACAGGTCTATTTCTGGGAGCTCAAATCTGTTTCATTGATCTATATGTCTATTCTTTTGCCAAAACCATGCTGTCTTAATTATTGTAGATTTATAGGAAATCTAGAAATTGGGTATTGTGATTCCTCCAACTTTCTTCTTCTCCTCCTCTTCCTTCTTATACTTCTTATTCTTCAGTATTACATTGGCTATTCTAGGTCTTCTACTTTTCCATGTAAATTTTAGAATTAGTTTCTCAATGATTGCAAAATATTGATTGGAATTTCAATGAATCTATAGATATTAAGTTAGGAAGAATTAATATCTTAACACTACTGAGTCTTCCAATCCATGAATACAGAATATCTATTTAGATTGTCTTGGATTTCTTTCATCAGAGTTTTAGAGTTTTCCACATATAAATTATGTACATATTTTGTCAGGTTTATACCTAAGTGGTTCTTTTTTTTTTTTTTTTTTGGTACTATTGTAAACGGTATTGATTGTTGAATTTCAAATCGCAGTTGTTCATTTCTGGTATATAGGAAATCAGTTGACTTTTGTATAGTTATTTGTGTCCTGTGACTTTGCTATACTCACTTATTAGTTCCAGAATGTTTGTTGTTGTTGATTTGATGGGATTTTCCACATTGACAACCATACCATCTGAAAACAAAGTCAGTTTCATGTCTTCCTTCCTAATTTGTATACTTTTTATTTCCTTTCCTTGTCTTAGTGAACTAAGTAGGACTTTCAGTACAGTGGTAAATAGAAGCGGTGAGAGGACATCTTTAGTTTGTAACTGATCTTAGAGAAAAGGCATCTAGTTTCTCACATTATGATATTAGCTGTAGCTTTTTTGTAGATATTCTTTATCAAGTTGTGAGACTTATCCTTTATTCCTAAGATATACATTTTTTATATTCTTTCAAACTGTTTTATTTTCTCAAGTTCTAATAATTCTGCTATTTGTGGAATCACCTGACATTTGCTCATGGTTGATCATTTCCTTTTGTGCTTTGTAGTTTTGATTATGAAAGCTTTGTTTTGTTTTTCTGTGGAATTCCTGTCGTCTGCTCACAAAGATGCACCCACATAGAAGTGATAAAGTCCAGCATGTCAATCACTGAATTCACTCAAATACATTCAGATTCCCTGAGCAGAATTTGGAAGCAAGTTACTGGTTCACTCTTTAATATTCTTTTAAAATCTTCTATCATTTCATGCACTTGGGGGACAAAGTTGGGTGGTCAATAATAGACCTGGATACAGTTTCCTACTCAGCTTATCGGCTAGTTATACAATCTTGGCCAGTTTCTTTAATTTCAAAAGTCGTTAATCTTAACCTTTCTCTCTATAAAAATTAAAAATGGTGACATTCACAATTTCTTTTTGCTCAATGAAGTTTAGAGAAGACTCAATATCTGAAGTTATCCATCTGTGAACTCCTTGAATAGTGTTGTGAATAGATTCTAAGGTAGCCCCTGATCCCCACCTCCTGATGTTCATGCCTTTGTGTAAGCCCTGCTTTGTGAGTGTGGGTGGTTCCTGTGAATTGTGTCTGACAAACAATATGCCACAATTGATAGGATGTCACTCCTGTGATTATGTTCTATTATATGGCAAAGGTGCCGAGATGTCAGTCTGGTTACGTTGCATTATTTAGGACTCTTGTCTTGCTTGCACTATCTCTTTCTCTCTGTTGCTGGGTTTTAATAAGCAAGCTGCAATGAAACCTACAGCCACAAGGAATGCTTCTGACAACAACCCGAGGGACTGTGGTAGGAAATCCTTCCCCAATAAAGCCTGCGGATGAGAGCTCAGTCCTGGGTGACACCGTGATTGCTGCTTTGTGAGACACTGAGGAGACCCAGGTAAGCTTTGCCCATACTCCTGACCCACACTTTGAGATAATAAATATGTTTTAAGCCTCTATGTTTGCAGTAATTTGTCAAACAACAACAGAAAGCTAATACAAGTGCAAAGCTTCAATTAAGTAGGTAATGCCTCTTAAGAACCGCAAAGAGGTAGGTGTTAAGAGGTCACCCAGATTTTTTTTAATCTTCTTTTAAAACACCCATTTCATTTAAAGTAAGTAAAGTGAGAGCAGAAAGTTCTGACACTGAAGAATAGCATTCTTTATTTCAAAAAGGTATCATTTTTATTTTATTGCCCATAGTTCTGTAAGGAAATGGATATAAAGCACCAATAATTTTGTGATCTGAAGGATAGTATAGTTGTTAAGTATTATTTACTGTGCTTAGGTTGCATACATCCATAGATATTTATACTTTATGATTAGTCACACAAACTGTGTCCAAGTTTGATATTCAGTTCAAACTGGGATTTTTAATACTGTTTGTATCATGCAACTAAGATATAAAAGAATTGAAAAGTACAAAGTAATAAATAAAAGTTCATTTCAAAAAATATGGTTCCAACCTGTTTGACACGGTGGTGTTCCTTTTAGTCACATGACAGAGTAATTTCCAATAGGCTTGATTCAAATTTGGCTTATCAATCAATGCCATACTAGAAAAATACATTTTCATAACAAATTATCAATTAATAAGTTCACCAACATTACATATTTGACAACTTTGGGGTTAAAAAAAACGCTTCATTTTTCTTTTCCCAGTAAATTACAGCAAAGTGAGTCCTGTGGTCATTGTGCACCAGAAAATTAGAGAAATGAAATCTTCTAAAGCCCCACTGAGGTCAGATTCAGTCTGAAAAGCTGTGCTTTGAGAAATTTACCCACATTTCCACTAAACAAGAGTCTTCATACAACTTGTGAACACACAAAACATGACATACGCTTACTTCCTGTACTTTGGTTAAAAAGTGCTTAACTTTTTTTCCTGAACATATCTAATTCTTGACTCTAATTCTGCTCATCACAGACTACAGCAAAACATGCCATGTGCTTCTTCCCTGTACCATTTTGGGTTTGATGTTTACTGTAAGAAAGTATTAAACTATATTTAACACTTAAAACCACAGAAAAGCAAATGACGTATTGTCTGCTTTTCCAGATGAACTGTGGTAGCTCTTGAAACATTGTTCACATTGTAGAAGCCTTTAAAGTCATCTTTCCTCAAATAAATGTGATATTTCTTTCCCCTTGACTTGGCGAAATAGGACTAACAGATAATGCTGCATTCATGTAAACAGATCTTTAACATAATTCTAGCCTACAACGAGAAATAAGCAGTATCAATTAAATCACAATTGATTTGCAAGCCCTTGTTGAAAATAAATGTATTGCTAACCATGCAGTTATTAAGGTGCTTATATCTGAAAACTTGCTTGTGGAAGCGAGAAGGAAGAGTCACCCTAAATATATGTTTGTTTTCCTATTTACCAAATAGGAATTTTTTTTTCCTATCTACAATATCCTTATTCATGCAATATCTACAATTGTGCATGTTAAATTTTCCTGGGATTGGGGCAGGAGGTAGTCCTGTGGTGATAACTACACAGACCCAGCAAAAGGGTAAGCAATATCTAGAGAGACTAAGCGGGTAGGCTAGAGCTGGGAAGAACTGGCTTCCAATATCAGCACTGCCACTGACCATGGGAACTTCTCCCAATACCTGCTTCCTTATCTGTATGCCTAACATCTCCCTACAGGGTTATTTCGAGGATGACATGGAGAGCATCTACAACCTATTATGCATTCAGTAAATGACAGACAAGATTGCTATTGTTCCTGTGAAAGCTCTGCTTTTCACATGAATGATTCTCAAGCAGAGCCCACTGGATACTTCTGAATTCAGAGACTTAATAGGAAGCAGATCTCAATTAGAAATCTTTTTCTATTTTATTATTTATTTCTTACCCTACAAGCTTCCTTACCTTCACCTCTTTTTTTTTTTTCTCAAAATGACTCACTCTTTACTCAGTTTATTTAAGTGTTTAAGTGTATCAGTTGCGCTCAAAGTCAACTATCTCACACACACACACACACACACACACACACAGTTTAAAATCAGTAAGGACTATTTATTGCATTGTCCAGATTATCTACCCTAGAATATAGGTAATGAGCAGCTTTATCACCAGAACAGAGAAATCATGGACTTTAATGGGTATTGAATAAAAATATGATTGAAAGGCTAGAAGTGATGTGATACTAACATAACTAATAGACAAAAGAGCGCTGAGGCAATAACTATTTGGAATATATAACATAAAGTGAGGAGTAATGTGGAAAAAAACCTACAGGAGGAAAATGCTTTTCCTGACTAATTTTTCAAATTTTAGACATTTGTTCAAAAAAATCACAAGGCTGTAGGATCTTGAGAGAGCTAGACTTGTCATCAATGTTTAGGCAGAACAAAAGTTGAATTAGGTAAGAATGACATCCTCATCCATTTTGTTTAGGCTACCAATAAAAAAGGACTTACTATAGTCTTCCTTAGCACCCATCTTAGGTAACATCTTTCCATGGATCTCATAAAGTTTAAACCCCCATATTAAATCTTATACTTCCTGATTTATTGTCATTGTGGATGTAAAAAAGGGCTGATGATCATCTTTGTTTATAATCTTTCATAGATTTGAACAGAAACATTCAAAATTGCCTACTAATAAGCCTCCCCAAAGGCTACCGAGCTTAAGCAAATATAAAGTTTTGTAACCTACCAATTAACCTACAGAAGGTATTCCAAATAATTATATTCTGTCACTTTCTTATTCATACTTGACTCCAAAAAGTTCTCAACGTTTTACATGAATAATCTAGAAAATAAATTTTACTCTTGCCTTCACAGGCAGCATTAAAATGAGCAGGCACTTGTGTTAATATGTTATATTTTCTAATTTATTACTTAATTTTCCTACTGCCTGCTTGGAACTTGAGTTGTTCTGGTTAAAAAAATGATTGAAGGAGCAAACATAATGATACAAAAATTTAAATAAAGTTCACTCTTGCCATGAAATGGGATGTCAGTTTTGCAATCCATCTGCACTCTCCCACTAAGCTGGGTGGAGTTGGTCTAAATGAATCTGAAGACATTTATGAAATAAGCTAATACGAAAGGGCACTACAGCCCATTAAAAGCGACTCTCTTCCTCTTCCACAGCGCGATGAAGGCCAGGGATGAATTTTAAGAGCTGTTTCCGGACACTTCCCCTTCTGCTTTTCCTGGGCAGAGTCCCAAACATGCTTGAGAAGTTGCCTTCCCACAAGGGAGACATGGACCCACTACTAGCAGAACTAATGCTCTGGTTCCTCCTTGAAGAACACCTCTTCAGAAAATCATCCCCATCCTTGAGGACAAAACACTCATCGTCTGTGCTTGTCTGCCGGCTGAAGGCTTCCCTGCTCGAGTCTTCAGACACACATGTCTGGTACCCATCCTCACTGTCTATCGTCATGGAGCTCAGGCAGCTCTTACAGCTGCTCTCACTGGATAAGCGACTCCGGTCCAGGAGAGCTGAACCCGGCAGGGGTCCAAACAAAGCTGATTCATCTATGTCCATATTTTCCAAACTTGGGCAGTTAGCTGCATCACCTAGAAAGCAGAAAACAAAGCCTACTGGGAAATGGATCTGAGCATCACTCCTTATAAGTAAATACACCAAATTTCTCTTTGAAGGGCACAAGAAAGAATAAGGGTAAATAATACTTTTCACTAAATTTTCACTTGCATGAATAAGTAACTGTTCATGAGGCCATTCAATAAACCTTATAGTATGATTTTTCAAACTATTTGTTCATGAACTAGTTTCCAGGTAAAAGGGTTCTAGGGTGACAAAAATGGTAATGCTAGATTAAAGAAATTGAAACAAGAGTCTCCATATGAGAACAATTCAACTCATCTAACAGTATGCCAGTGTGACTTATGAATTTCCAAAAGAATCATTTCTTATATTGTAGTGACCATGCCACCTTTTATTAAAATTATCATAGAAATGGGCTCCAAAGAATATACTTGGGGAAATGCCTCTTATGGATTTTCTCTATGAGTTCCTCTGATTTTTAGTTACTATCTTTTTTTAATAATTGTAAAATTATTATAACATCACTTGAAGTGTATGGGAAACACAGATATAAAACCTGCCCCTGTAGGCTGATTATTAGAGAATTCAAAGATGTTTAAAACAAAAAGGATATCTTCCAGCCTCGATATGCCCAGTTGATTCTTAGAACACTTTAATACTTAAATGCTTTGAAACGGTAGTGTACCCAGAAAACATCCCTGTCCTAAAATAAGTAATAATTCATTTGAAGAAATTGAATGTTATCTGCTTAGCTGAATTTCTTCATCAACCTTTTATAACCTACATCTGGGCTCTCCAAACTCAAATTTTAATCTCACACCAACAGCCTGTTCATATCCCACTTGTTTCTGTACTATTTGAGTTGGTTAGTATGCTGCTAGAAGAAAGGAGATTATTTGTAATACTAGCATGAGAAAAACATCATTAGAAGATGACTTTGCTTCAGGAAAAGTAACAGAACCTTACACACTCAGAAATTGTTTTATTTTGTGCTGATAATCTCTAATTCTGCTCTCCTTTGTCCTTGGTTGACACTATAAAAAGAGACTGCTTATTTTTCCATTTGATCTGCAAGGTTGAGTAGGGCCAGCCCTGTGGTGACTAGTTATAATGCTTTCCTTTTTGTTAACAAAACCAATTTTATTTCATCTCCCAACAAGTTGATGAATTTCTTTTGATTGGCGAGCAGTTGGCTTGTAGAAACTCATGCCCTGGATATTTACTGTAAGTCCAGAAAAAGTAAGCTAAAGAACTCCTTCAATCTCTCAAAAAATATGTACAACAATGACCTATGAAAAGTCAAACTCCTTGATTCTGAACTAAGGATCGTGTCTATACAAGGCCACTTCCATAAAGCCATAGAACTGCCTACACTTACCAGACCAAACCCCATCTCCACTCCAGGATGCTCCGGAAGTAGAGGCAAAGATATCCCAAACACCCTCAAGTCTACAGAAATCCAGGAAGTGGCCAGAAATGTGTGCCTCTGTCTGGTTAGCAAACTTCAGATCGCCCCCCAACAAAGCCTGCTATAGGTTTTTAAGAATATTAATTTAGAAACACAGAAAAGAGAAGTAACTCATACATGTTTCATTTTTTGAAAAAAGGAGAACTTTGACACAAGCCCCTAAGCCATAAATTAGTGCCTAATTAAGAATTAAATGTATCCATCTTCTGTAAACAGATTATCACTTTTAACAAACAGATATTCTAAGGTTATAGAGACGTTAGCTCTGTGTTATCTGAAGAAGATACAACCTATATTTCACACCCACACAGTTAGTGGTTTCAGTGAATTATTTGTATCTACAAGTTCATTCCTCAGGTTATACCAGTCACATGGCAAATGCCATGTCAACAAATTTTAAACTCAACCCTTCTTTTCAGAATGTACACAACAGCAAGAGCCATGCATTTACTGTTATAATGATCCTTCATATTTCTGTTTTGGATTTGAGGGCCATGAGGAAGGATTTCTCTGCATTACTGTAACTTACACAATTTGAGCAAATAATAGGAGCTCCACCCAAGAAGCATGTTACCATTCCCAGCTTCAAGAGTTTCTGAGAACTACCCTGCCCCTGAACCGCAGATGTTCTCAGGAATTTAATTCATCTGCTGAAGTAGTAGGAAAATCAGGCAATCATTCATATTACTCTTCTAAAATCCCCAGGTGCCTCTTGAGAGCGAGTGCACACATGCACCTGTGTCCATGTTTTCATGTGCATGTGTTCTGTGTATGGAGGAGGGGGTGTGATGATGACTTACCCCTCCTCCAAATACAGTGGTCACTCCAAAAGCCATGCCAAAGAAACACAGGCTACTATTCTCAATCCATGCTAGGCAATTTTTTTTCTTGTAATGATGATAATCTTAAAACAATTTAGAGGCAGAAATACTGAAAGAATGAAATGTAAGTGTGGTTTCTGAACAGGAAATCACATTTACCATGAAGCAGGCGCTGTTCCTGTAACTGCAGAGATCTGAACTCCACCCATTTTCTCTTCAAGGTTTGCTGAGAAAGAAGAAAAGTGCTAATTATTTGGAAACCCCAGTGAAGATAGCAATTTACTTCCAGGTGTTGAGATTTGTCATTAATTTTTTTTTCATTTCTTTCTATCACTAACAATCCCTCCCACTCATTTGAAAGATTCTTTTTCTGTATAAAAGCAGAATATTGGGAACACTAATTTCTCAAGAAATAATCTAGTATCACCAACAAGTTGAAACAATGATGTCATTTCAATAGGAACAACAGATAATAGAAACAATGATATTTATATTTTTTTATTTAAAAATATTAGAGAAACAGATTGCTTAGGTTTGTGTCCATTTACTAGCTGTTTCGGCAAGGCTTTTACACTCTAGGCTTCTTCCATTAGCAATATGAGAACAACGACAGCACCTAAACCTGGGAATTGTCATGAGGATTAAATGCATTAGTAAATGTAAAACGGTTGGAACAGTGGGTACAGCTTAGTAAATGTTCAAAAAATACCATGATCATTTTGAATGGATACAGAAGACGTGGTACACGTACACAACGAAATATTACTCAGCCATAAAAAAAGAACGAAATAATGTCATTTGCGGCAACATGGATGGACCTAGAGATTATCATACTAAGTGAAGTACGTCAGACAGGAAAGATAAATACCATATGATGTCACTTATATGCGGAATCTGAAATATGATACAAATAAACTTATTTACAAAACAGAAACAGACTCACAGACATAGAAAACAAACTTATGGTTATCAAAGTGGGAACGGGAGGAGGGATAAATTATGAGTATGGGATTAAGAGATACACACGCTATACATAAGATAGTAAACAACAAGGATTTATTGTACAGCATAGGGAACTACATTCAGTGTCTTGTAATAACAAGTAATGGAAAAAAATCTGAAAAAATATAGATGTATAACTGAATCACTTTGCTGTACACCTGAAACAAATACAATATTATAAATCAACTATACTTCAATTTAAAAAAAAAAACCCATCATTCTATAAGCCTGGGGCACTAAAATAGTCTTTTCTGCTGGATATCTACTTATTTTCTATACCCAAAAGGGGAAGCTGACCAGTTCTAAAAGGCTTCCTTGGAGGGCTAAACTTAGAACACTGTAAGCACCCTGACTTCTTAACTGCTTCCTTCTTGGCTACACCGCACATGAGAGCAGTGGCCCAGGGAAGGACGAAACGGCTGCTGTAATGGTCACGACTGCACGTGAGGCCTGGCCTAGCCCACAGGCTGGAATCAAAAGTCAACCAAGCAGAAGGCATCTGACAAGGCAAAAAGGCTCCTTCTCCCTCCCCCTCTTTTCTCTTTACTCCACCCCTTCCTTTGCCATTTCAGGTCCCCACAGCAAGTCCAGCAGGTAAGCACAGCTCAGATTTGCCTGGGGACACTTATCCTGAAGGACAGCCAGCCTAGTTGGAAACAAGTGGTCCTTTGTACAAATCAATCTGGAAGGGGCAGATGAAGGCTAAAAAGGAAGAGGGGAAAAAAAGCACATTTGGAAGGGGAAGACTGAAGGAAAAGAAAATATTACAAGAATGTCATTAAGTGTTTAAGGGGGAACGTGGCTGGTTCCTCAGTTCAGGGATTGAACAATCACTGGGCAGGATTTTCCAAGCCTTGATAAGAGTAACATTTAGCAGCAATCATTATGATTGTCAATATAATATGCAATCAATGAGTCAAAGCCATAAAATACCCGGCTCAGTTAATTTCTTGTTCTTTCTGTACTATAATATAGTCTACCTGGCTATGAGACTGCTGGGCTACCTGAATTACAGCTCTTGTAAACCTGTGGTCATGTGAAGGTCAGAGTTAGGAAACCAGGAAGTACAGAACTAGCAGGGATCTGGCATATTATATACCAAGCCCTTTTTTCTTTCTTAAAGAGGTTTATCTCTTGCAAGAGAATAGAGTCTAGTTGGGGAGCATAAGGATAGACTGATGCTCAAAACTAATTATAGGGAGAAGAGGAAGTTGTATTTCTGCACTTACTATGCAGAAATACAAAGTTAGAGCTTGCCAAACAGTTTCTGTGAAAGTCAAGGTTTTTAAATGTCAAATCTGTTGATTTGTCCCAGTCATCTAAGTATGTCGTCACTTAAACCAAGAAAATACCAATGCAAAGAGCAGATGTGTCAAAGTGACTAAGAGTTTTTAGTCTATATTGAAGCTTCCTTATTTTCCTCAGAGTCAGCCTATTATTAATATCACAGTAGTGTATTTGGACAAATCTAACCTCTCACTGTTAGAAGAAAATTAAAGTACATGTGAGACGTAACCCTACTGGATCACGTCACCTCGCTGTGCCTAGCTCAGCGCCTGGTACATAGCAGATGCTCAGTAAATATTGGCTAAATGAATAAATGAAAGGATGGCTTCCTGGAACAACACTCAGCTATCACAGACTGGATATTTTGGTTGAACATATCTCCAACGTTTTCATTCTACATGAGACATATAGCTAAACATTTTCATGGCACTTTACTACTTTTATAGTGCTTTCATGGATAATATGCTGTTTAATTTTTCTAACTGTCCTAAAAAGTTCCAGATTAGAAAATAAAGGTTTAATGTAGCAAAATATTTCCCAAGGGCTACAAACGCAGTAAATATCAGAGCTGGATTAAAAAGTAGGTCCCTCAACCCACTAGATGTACTGTTTTCATGTTAAACATTTGAGTCACAGGCCATGAGAAAGGGAATCCCTGAAAACACAGCTCAGAAGGCACCATTGTTTCTAAAGAAGAGGTTATGGCCCCACAAAGAGTCTTTGAGGGACACAATGCACACGTAGGATGCACAAACTAAATGTCATTGTGTGAAGGGGAAGCCAACCTGACTCTGGTTAATAGGTCAGACCCAGACATTTCTGACTCAAGAGATGAGCTGGAAATCTCATAATTTCAAGATTAGAAAAGGAACAGAAATGAAAGAAAGTGAGCAGAAATGAACCCGAAAGTCTTCTGGACCTGGAGAAAAAGAAAGAGGTCACAAGGAAATTGGACCCTATGGCGATAGTTTAAATGCAATTATGTGAGGCAGAGACAAAGACAAGTTTCCTGCTTGAGAGAAGAACCTTGGCTGAAGCTCCACCATTGTGAAAAGGAGCTGAGCAAAGCTGTTGAGGGCGACTAAAGCTCATGGAGAGCATGGACCCAGAGAAGCAGGAGCACATAAACGTAGCCTCATGACCTGAACTGAGCAGCACACTGGCCCTCCAGGGAAGGCATCCAAGCTGCCAGACCTGGCTTTAGGCCGGAAGCCTTGAAGTGCAGAGCAGAGGCCACTGCCCAACTCTCACACTGAGTGGAAGGGAGAGGCCCAGGGAAATGGGCAATCCAGACTCTGGAGCTCCACAGAAGTTTAATGATAAGAAAGACAACAAAACTGATAATCAGTACATGGACTCTCTACAACAAAATAAAAATAGAAAAGTGTTCAAAGACTTTAAAATAAGAATATTTACAATCCTCTGAGAGAGAAATGTGATGTTCCTAAGAATAAGAAATTTGAAACAAAGGAAGAACAGATAGACACGAAAAAGAACTATTTGAAAATAAAAAATTAACTTTCAAAACTCAAGAGAAAAAACACATTCTACACAGAACACAGACAACATTACTGAAGATATTACTAAAGAATTCAAAAGAATTCAAAAATAACATAACAGTGAAAAGAACTGCAAAAAAGAATATAGATGTAGTAGATGTAGACACATGTATGTATAACTCAGTCACTTCGCTGTACACCTGAAATGAACACAATATTGTAAATTGACTATACTTCAATAAAAGATAACATAACAAAAGAGATAAAGTGATACAAAATCTGAAGTGGTTAGGAAGCATGGAAAGTAAATCAAAAGAGTCTGAAATATGTCTAACAGAAATTTCAGAAGATAATCCAGGGAATGATGAGGAAGGTGTATTCAAAAAGGCCAAGCTGATAATTATCCAAAACTGAAGAAAGTCAGAAGTCTTTAGACTGGAAGGACACTGCAAGTTCCAAGCAGTATAAATTTAGAAATGAATCCAGACCTAATCACCTTGTGGTGAAACTGTAAATCAGGAAAGACAAAAGAACATCTTAAAAGCAACCAGCAAAAGATGAAAAATTGCCCAAAATTGAAATACTGGGTTTTGAAAGGAGCTTAAAAATGGGAAATCCTCTAGAGAGAATTACCAAGAAAAAAAAAAATAGAAAGAAGGCATAAAAAGTAGTACAAATGAAAATGGGGACACAACCACAGCTGTGATAGAAAAGAAAAAGATGAGAACAGAATGTTTATTATCAACTTCATGCAATAAATTTGAAAATTTTAAAACTTTATTAACAAAAACATCATTCAATAAACCTGGCTCAAACAAACAAACAAAAATAGAAAGCCTGAGCAGTCTTATGGCTAATAAAGAAACTGAAACAGAGTTTAGAAGTATTCACATCAAAAAGAAACACAAGCCCAGATGATTCAGATAGCGTTACAAGAATTCTACCAGAGGACAAAAAGGGGAAGAGACTCCTCACCTCATGCTAAGAGTCCAGTAAATTTGATACCAAAACTAAAAAAGATAGTCTGAGAAAAGAAAATTACAAGCCATTCTACCTGTAAGATGAAGTTACCCTCAACAGTGCTAAAGAAAATGTTATCAAATCAAATCTACAAGTATATTAAAAAGATGATAAATTATGACCAGGTTGGATTTATTATAGAAATGCAAGGGTGGTTTTACATTAGAAAATGTTTAAATGTTATTCACCAAATTGACAGATTTTTAAAAATAAATAAATGAGACCACCTCAACACTTACAGAAAAAAAGTATTTGATACAATTTAATACACGAGCACTGTAAAAACTATCAGAAAACTTGGTGTAGAAGGGAACGTCCTTAACCTGAAAAGTATAACCCTAGAGACAGGAAAGAATCAAAAGAATTCCCTTTAAGGTCAAAAGCAAAGCAAGGATGCCTACTATTTTAGCTTCTATCCATCATTGTATTATAGGCCTTAACCAGTGTAGCAAAATCAGAAAAAGAGCTAAATATCATTCTCAGCAGGTAGTTATTATCTTCATGAGAAACTCAAAATAATCTTTAATTTATTAGAAATTATATAGTTTAGCAGGGTGTTTGAATATAACAGCACAGAAAAATTGATTTCACACATCTACACATTAATCTCAATCAAAACATTATTTTTAATAAAGAAACTATAATAAGAACAAAAATCATTTTACAAAGGAATAAATCTAATAAAAGCTGCATAGGATCTATCTGCATAAAATTACAGGAATTTATGGAAAGAAAATAATTAAAAATTATTTACTGAGATAGTCTGTCAGTAAGATAACTCAATACCATATGGATGTCAAGTCTCCTCAAATTGATCTATCTATATAAAGCTGTATTATCTATCAAAGCTCCAACATACATTCATAGAACTTAACAATCTGATTCTAAAATGTATACAGACAATCAAAGGGCCAAGAATAACCTGGAAAGCTTGCCCAGTCAGACATCAATATTAATTACAAAGGTACAATAGCTGAGTTTGAAATAAACAAATTGATCAATGGATCAGAATTGGAAGCCTGTAAGGTCCATTCATATCTGGAACTAGCTTAAAAATAGAGGTTTTACTGCAGGTCCGTTGGGGAAAAAGAAGGACTGTATAAGATAAATGGTACTGGGAGAACTGAGTACTCAAATAGAAAAAAATAAAACAAAATTGGAATCCTATCTCATACTACATACAAAAATTAATTCTGAATAAATTAAAGACCTGGATATTAAAAAGCTTTAAAACTTTTAGAAGAAAATATAGAAAATGCAGAATACCTTACAAAGGATAAACAATTAGGAGCTCCCTCATAAACAAAATATCAAAGGAACAAAGCGTTCAAAGTGCTAAGGAGACAAAACACCAACTTAGAATAATTCAATTACCTGTAAAACTCTCTATAGTAGCAATGAAATAGATATTTTTCAATAAAGACCCACCTACCCTCACTAAAGGAGTATAATACTACAGCAAGAAGGAAAGTAAACCCGGAGGTAAAGAACAGAATACAAGAAACAAGGGCAAGGCTGACAGTTCACAGGTTGGTATACTTGCTTACCAGTTGTTAAGAAAAAAAGCCTGTCTTTTTCATTTTAAAAATGGATAGAATTTTCTCAAGTAAGCAATAATAAGGAAGATGGAGCCTTAAATGGACATTTAAACATGTTAAGGTCCTCATGATGTTCTGGGAGAGGATGGAGATGTTGAAAATTTTCTAGGTTAGAAAAAATAATAAAGCATGTATATTAAAAGTTCAAGAGAAAATGTTCGAAGAACAGAAAATGCTTAGAAGCATGCAAATATGTGTTGTGCAAGAGAGTTCTTTATTCCATGAAACATAAACCTATTTTTCACTTATGTTTTAAATAACATTACTAGTTTACATTCTACATTTCTTTCCTTTTTTTTTTACAAAAGCCTGAAAAAGCCAGTTTTACTTTTTTGAATATGAGGTTCACTAAGACTCTCTCTTTTGCAGAAACAAATTAACTTTCGACAGTTTAAAAAACCTAAATATAATATGAAGAACTATTTACTCCTTACAAAAATTTAATGATAAAATGTTAGAGGCACCCCTTTTAACATGAAGAAGATGACTCACTATTTATAACACCCTGAGGGTCCTAGCCAATACTGTAAGAGAAGAAAAAATAAACTAGTTGAATAATTGGGAGTAAAGGGGCAAAACTTTCATTATTTGCAGATGATACTATGTTTATATAAAAAAATCCAAGGGAATCTACAAACATATTACTAGAATAAAGGGAGTTCAGCAAGACTCCTGGATTTAAAACTTTACACAAAAATCAATAGCAATAAGCAGTTGAAAATGTAAAAGACCACATTAATTATAGCAAAAAAATTAGAAGGTATATAGGAATAAATATAATCAAAGATATATAAAAATGTATGAAGAAATTACAAAATGTTTTTGAAGTACATAAAAGACCTGAATGGAAAGAGAGATCCTGTGTTTGAAGTAAGGAAAGCAAAAACCATAATAACGTCGATTGATATCATTTATTCTATAAATACGATTCAATTACTATCACAGTCTGAAGAGGACTTTTTTCCGATGAATTTTATAAATTGATTCAAAAGATCACAGGGGTAAGCAAAATGACAAGAATATAAAACCAATGTTGACAAAGAAGAAAACAGGTCTTGTTGATGAATTAAATGTGGTAGAAGGGAGGAATAAAAGATAAAGTAGGAATATACTAACTCTGCCCTCCTGGGCTCAATAACTGAGCGCATCCTGAGATGCACATGAGCGAGGGCCTAGACTTCATGGTCTGCCAGAACCTCACCAGTCTAGGAAACTGAGATTTTTAAGACCCTCAAATAGCCTAGAGAATTTTCACTGAACATCCTGCATTGTACACTATCTCCTGTAAACTTTAATTTCCTCTTCAAAGTTGACATTGTATTTGCCAGTGAAAGTAGATACAAGGACAGCCACAGGAGTAGAGGGAGATGATTTTTGTAGTAAGAATGAGGCAAAACGAAAGGACGCAGAGGAGGACAACAGAAAAACAAAAATCCCAGGCCCTCCTGCACACATATATAGCACTTGGGAAAATGACAAAAAGACAGCTTCTACTTCTTTGGTTTTTTTCCAAACAAAATGTAAATCGAAAGAGATCACAGGTGCATTAATGAAAAGTTCTTCAGGTGATGTGCCTTCCTGTTGCCTTTCTGAGCCTCATAGACATGCAGAAGAAGGAAGGAAGAAAGTGATTTGCCCTGGTTTGTGGAATTTAATATTCCTGCAAAGGTAATTGTATGGCTCTTGATAATTCAGCAGTTTAGTCTCATCACGACATTTCATCTTCAAGGGCTATCTCAATTCTTCAAATAGATCTTTATTCTACCACTCACATTCAAGGATGAAAAATGTGTCTCACTGTATTAAATTAAATTACCTTTAAAACTTGCAGCTTTGCCTCAAGCTCTGTTCTTTTGAGAATCATTGTTCCATTAAGAGTCTCTATCCTGTTTTAAGAAAACAAGGAGGGGCAGGGGAATAGCATGAGTGATTCTTTCAAACAAGTAACATCCTTATGGAGTACTACACTTTGAGCACAGGCTATCCTTAAAAAGTAACGTAAATGTTACCATTCTCACGGCACTTCAAGCATCTGGATGTAAGCCAAACCTTCTGACAACATTCTAAGAAAGAATATGGAAAATAAATACTCTCTTTGAGAGGGTGACTGAAAGAGAAGACTCTGGTTTATTTGTAAACTGTAGCTCATTTTACAGAAGCCCCTATATGGCAATGACGGTTGTTCTCTGCTAGAACCTATTCTTGTGTGGTCTGGGTGAATCACCTCCTTCATTTGGTGAATATTTATTGGGCATCTACTATGTGCCAGACTCTAGACATCGTGCTAAAAGTGAGGGATACAGCAATGAAAACAGGCACTAGGGACTTTCAAACAATGGAGTCAAGAAGCTATTTCTTGAAACAAGCGGAAATCCTTTCTTCCCTAAGATTCTAGGAAATTTTACCTCTGTAAATTGCCTTAATTTTGGAACTAGAACAAATAGAACCAGAACTACTATGAGATAATAACTTTCATATGACTCTCATCTCAAAACCTTTTAAGTGTACAAACTTTAATCTTAGAATTATCCATCTAATGGTGTTCTTTCTCCCTATACCAAATGCCCTTCTAAAAATAAAAAGACTTGCTCTATCCTGAGTGATTTGATTTGTTTTGTGGGCTCAAGTTAGATGCCATCAATCTGCATAAGATAAATATGATATGTGAGTTATACAACTAAGCATTTTAAAATATTGGTTCAAATTCATTTTGATAAATAAGCTATAACTCTATAAAGATGCAAGAAAATTTTCAAGACATGGTAAAATAATAGTATTAAATGCAGAGACCAGTTTCCCTCTATTTCCAACAGCATTATACCCAAGATAATGAGATGATAGCAAGAGAACACGTTGTCCGCTTTCTCATTAGCGGGTCTTGACTCTGGGCGATAGTGACAATCCCTATGAATCTATTTGGCACTTTAATGTTGACCTGACCTGCCCAAGCAATAGATGTCTGTGGGCAGAACTGCAGCCATAGATTGGCCGCTCTCTTCAGTATTTGTACAAAGAGTCTCTCATCTTCCTTATCTCTGGATTTCCAATTGTCTCCACCCAATACTCTTTAATTATCCACCTGAGGTCTGCCCACTTTACCCATCTGGAATATAGGTTTCTGTTTCTAATCACCAGCATGTTCTCCTGGACTCTATATGATTCCTACCTTATAGACTCAAGTTTCTCTGGAGCTCAAGTGGCCCCAACCTTTACCCTGAACTCATAGGATTCACAGAGTTGGACTCAGTCCTCTACCACCACCAGTCATCTTTCAAAACTACTCTCACACAAACCCCAAAGAAATATTCTTTGAAGTTTTAGACTAGAATCACTAAAGAGTGTCCAGCAGATTTTTTATTGGCAGCTTACAAGGAGCAGCTGTGGTGTAGCTGGAGAATAAAGCCTGGCATCCAGAGCAGATGGTCAAATCCCAGCCCTGGCATTTACTAGATGGTTGGTCTTAACTAAACCTCATTTCAGCCTGAGTCACTTCGTTTATAAATAGAAATATAACTAACTTCCGTGAAGAATAAATGAGATGATCAGAATAAATTCTAAAACTATTAAGCCTGGCTGGTGAGGCCCATACTCTGCTCCCTGGAGAACTCTTCTGTCTTCATTTCTTACTATATTCTTCCTAATTCACCAACCACCAATTACACTGGCTTCCTCTCTATCCCTTGAATATGCCAAGCCCACTTTGAGAACTCAGAGACCTCTCCCTTTATCTGAAATGTTCTCACCAGGAGTTCATCTAACCATCCCTTCTCTTCATTTCGCTCTCAGCTCAAAGCTCACCTTCTCAGAAAGGACCACTTTAAACACTTAAGCTAAAATAGCAGCCCTCTCACTCAATGTGCTATCCCATTTCTTGTTTTACCTTCTTTATAGCAGTTATCAATAACTGAAATATCAAAATTACTTACTGTTGCAGGCTCTTCTTACCTATCTCCTTCCACAATAAAGCAATAGAAGAGT
This sequence comes from Delphinapterus leucas, assembly GCF_059928025.1. Lineage (NCBI taxonomy): Eukaryota > Metazoa > Chordata > Mammalia > Artiodactyla > Monodontidae > Delphinapterus > Delphinapterus leucas. Next base: position 74,053,001 of record NC_143136.1, on the reverse strand, counting down.
CTTTATCTCTCCTGAGCCTATCACAGAGCTGGAAACATAGTATTTGCTCAATAAATATCGTTTTAGTGAATGGGTGAATTCCATCTTTTAACTAATTACTAAGGTCTTATTAGTTACTAAGGGTGGAAATGTCAGTTGAATCTCTAACTGGGGAAACAAATGTCCCAATAGTAAGTTGGGAATAGTAGCAGATGTGAGTGTGTGTGTTGCACGGCATGAGGGCCGAGCAGACTGTTCTTTCAAACAGAACACTAGGAGAGAAAAACAATTGGCTGGTGGTAGAAGAGGAAAAAACTCAGTCCTTCTGACCTTTCATTTGTTCTAACCACAGGATTATATCAGCCATGGAAATTGGACCCATTCCTCTCTGTCCAAAGAGAATGTGTGCCAGTTTAATTGAATTTGAATTAAAAATAAAATTTTAAAAATGCTATCCCGCCCACTCAGATGTTTGGACTATTGATGTCCTCTGACTTCAGATGTTGACAACATGTTCAAGTTTGAGGAAACCTTGAGAAACAAAAGGAACTGATAAAAACGTCTGTACCCAATCCCCAAGCTATGGTGCACTGCCTCCCTTCTTGTGATCCTGAACAAAAAGCCTATTCATTCACTCAACAGGCATTATGAGACACCGTAACATTTTTGAAGTCCCACGGGAAGCAGCCAGATAGTTACATTAGCAGGTTTCCTGATGATCTGATCAGGTCAACAACTTGTTTGTGGGTAAAACCTTCTGTGCTCACACCATTGATATTTGCAAGGACATCACCTGGGAGATGCCAAGAAAAATAAGTGTTAAAACGGTTGGTTAAATAATCTTTCCTGACCCACGAATGAAATAAAACAAGCAAGACCCAAACCTTGGCAACATAAAGGAGTTAAGGAAATTCAAAGCAACAATCATGTCCTGACCTTCACTATCAAAAAAGTTATTTTTCTTGCTATTTAAATAATTCCTAACATGAGCATAGTTCTAACTTACCAGCTTGCAGGCCAGCGCAGTGTGCTGGGCTGTCCTCCTGGATTTTGCAGATCAGGGTGCACATCTCTGAGGAGCAGGTGTTCTGGTTTTGGAGCCTGTAAGTCTGTAAAATTAAAGGGATACATAATTACCAATACCAAATATAAAATAGATTACCATTACCAAAAAGCTCAAAATCTATTTGTTAAAAAAATATTAAGTGGTATCAGTTACCTTAAGCAGCATAATAGATAAGTGCAAAGAACAATTTGGGAAGCTTTTCTGAATATAAACTAAATCTAAGTACCAATCTTACACTTCTCCCACACAATCTGTAGCTGACTCCATTCATAAAAAATACATCTGGCTTAGGGAAGAAAGTAGGATAAGACTGGCTTAAGACTTTAAGACTTTCAAGCCTAAGAGACCACCTGATGCTATCATTATTGCATATTTAACAAGAAAAATTTGGTTTCTCTTTTCCCAATGGGCTAAAACAATAATGGCCAAGAGCAGAGAGAAAAATCTCTATGTGGTTCTCCCGAGCTAAAGTACTTATTACAGGAGCGTATGAAACAGTACATATCCAGCAAGGGGGATATGCCAACAATAATTATTTTAAATCAGAGTTCTGCAAATAATGACAACCTGCCCTGCATTCATTCAAAAGCACTATGATTGACTCAATTACCTTCATTCCTGAGCGCTCAGTGGTACATCTCCCCTAAATACTCATTCATTAGCCACTCGATTAAATTAGAAAAAGTTATGCTTCGCCTCTGGCCTCAATTTGGCAAAAGCAGCTTGGTTTTGTTTTTGTTTTTGTTTTCGATTTGTACCAAGAACACAGCACAAATGTTTGGTGAACAGAGTGGCCCAAGGACCTATATTTTTCTTTTTCACATATTTAAGTTATGAGGTCTCGCTGCATTTAGAATCAAAATCAGCATTCTGAGTTGAGTAAGTCTTCTAAACATCGGTTTCCTAAAATTAAAACACATTCCAGCACTGCTTCCCTGTGGAAAAATGAATGTCCGCTGTTCATTCCTTTTGATTTTACAGACCGACAGGCTCCAGAACCAGCAGAACCAGAAGTCAGTCAAACTTCTAGAAACTTGACTTTGTTAACCTAAGAGATTTCTATGTACTCTGCAAGGCATTTAGAATCCCCGTATCTTAAAGATAGAGGGGACTTTCAGAGATCGTGTAATCTACTTTCCATCTATGCCAGAGATCCCTTTAACAGCTTTTCTGCCAGGGAGTCTTCTTGCCACAGCCCGGGCCCTTCCAGAGATGGAAGGGTGGTCTGGCTCATGGAGGACATGAACCAAAGCTATAACAGGCCCTCCTTTGGGAAACCACTGTTGTAATGATTCTCATTAGCAGTGAGAATCTACCCTCCATGTCCAGGGAGCAAGGTGAGTACAGTGAAGGGGAAACATGTTAATTGGTGTAGCCTGCACCTGTGTATATGTTTGCAACAGGTATAAAATTTGTGGCTTAGAGAAGGAAAGGCAGAGGTCCCCAAGTTTTGGAAAGAAATTATTAGTTGGATATTTCTCTCTTTTATCCAGTCTTCTGGCTCAATCATTTTCTAGAGACACAAAAGTACATTGCCTTTCTCATGCCTGATAGCCTTCATTCTAACAGTTGTCGTTTGCTGATCTTCTACTGGAACCAGGCACATTACTAAGTACTTTATGTGTTAGTTCATTTGAAGTGCCTAAGAACCCACTAAGGTAGCCCTGAAAGAATATGAACTCAGGTGTACATGAATCTAAGGTCTATCTTCCTGCCAAATTACTACATTACTCTCTGTAGCAGCAAAAAACTAGCACCCATGGAAACCAGAGGAGGTGGACTTGTTCTCTCCCAGCATGCCCTGCACCTGGTAGACCAGGGCCCAAATATGTGTTAATGATGGGGGCACAATAAGGGTACGTGAGGTTCTATCTGGTCTTCAAAATGTTCCCAGAGCATGTCCCCTATTTGATGACTACTACAAATCTTATGAGTACTAGAGAATAGGTTATGGTGTAGAGCTGGTAATGGAAAGCATACACCGTAAGGGAATTTGCAGAGGAGTGGATCCTTGCATCACTAAGATAGCACAGACATGCTGCAGTCCGGAGGTGAAGCCATTAGCTCACATGAATCCACAAAGTTTCAAGGCACTATAGCCTGCTGTCTACTAATGATAGTTTTGATTTGATTCTTGCTTCATGTAGAGTGTTTATGGTATAAGGGAGAAACATGGGGGAAGCAGTGACATGTCTGTAGAAAAATGAGAAGAGATCCTCGCTGGTTACATTAAGTAAGAGTAAGTGAGTAGACTTTGCTCCTGTTTTCAGTAGCAATCACTGCACATCCTTGGGGATAATCTCATTTGAAAAGAAGTGGTCACAAAAAGCCTAGTGTCTCTACAACAGAATAAGGAGCGTTTCATGTGAATGAGGAACAAGAGAGAGTATTATGCTTCTAAAACCTGATGGAAGAATTAGAGATTTCACCAAATTCAAAAGTAGAGGAGTTAAAAAAGGAGAAGGTCTCTTCTTTTCTCCTAGAGCCTTCTCCCTATTCATTGCAGCTAGAGTTCCATTTTGTTTCTTTATTCATAAAACACATCTTACATAGCAGCTTCCTGTTCCTAATCTAAAAACACACTGACTTTACAACTGTGGGGCTTATATTTAGTCACCAAAGTTTTCTGAAGGCAGCACCAAAGTTAAGATATAAAAACTGATGTGCAGTATAAGGATATGGTTATGCAAAATGCCTCTAAAAGAAATGCAAAAGTGTAATGGAAAAAGAACACAGTAATACTTAAACTACTTCTCTTGCACTTAATTAGACTAGACTTCATTTGACCTAACTCACCACCTTAGCAAATATGGCCATGAAAAGCAGACAGCAAATAAGAAATGAAATTCTTAGGCTATTAAATAGAAATCCATAAAGAAGTCAAAATTTTCCTAAAGCATGAGACAATATGCACATAGAGCCAAATGTTCTTAAGTGTTTCAAATAATAGTTTAAAAATGTTGCCATAGTGAAAGCAATCTTGAGAAAGAAAAATGGAGCTGGAGGAATCAGGCTACCTGACTTCAGACTATACTACAAAGCTACAGTAATCAAGACAATATGGTACTGGCACAAAAACAGAAATATAGATCAATGGAACAGGATAGAAAGCTCAGAACAGGATAAACCCACACACATATGGTCACCTTATCTTTGATAAAGGAGGCAAGAATATACAATGGAGAAAAGACAGCCCCTTCAATAAGTGGTGCTAGGAAAACTGGACAGCTACATGTCAAAGAATGAAATTAGAACACTTCCTAACACCATAAGCAAAAATAAACTCAAAATGGATTAAAGATCTAAATGTAAGGCCAGACACTATAAAACTCTTAGAGGAAAACATACGCAGAACACTCTATGACATAAATCACAGCATGATCCTTTTTGACCCACCTCCTAGAGAAATGGAAATAAAAACAAAAATAAACAAATGGGACCTAATGAAACTTAGCTTTTACACAGCAAAGGAAACCATAAACAAGATGAAAAGACAACCCTCAGAATGGGAGAAAATATTTGCAAATGAAGCAACTGACAAAGGATTTATCTCCAAAATATACAGTCAGCTCATGTAGCTCAATATCAAAAAAACAAACAACCCAATCTGAAAATGGGCAGAAGCCCTAAGTAGACATTTCTCCAAAGAAGGTATACAGATTCCCAACAAACACATGAAAGGATGCTCAACATCACTAATCATTAGAGAAATGCAAATCAAAACTATAATGAGGGGCTTCCCTGGTGGCGCAGTGGTTGAGAGTCCGCCTGCCGATGCAGGGGACACGGGTTCGTGCCCTGGTCCGGGAAGATCCCACATGCCGCGGAGTGGCTGGGCCCGAGAGCCATGGCCGCCGAGCCTGCGCGTCCGGAGCCTGTGCTCCGCAACGGGAGAGGCCACAACAGTGAGAGGCCCGTGTACCGGAAAAAAAAACAAAAAAACCCCTGCAAAATACTGTTTAAATGCTGGAGAGGGTGTGGAGAAAAGGGAACCCTCTTTCACCGTTGGTGGGAATGTAAATTGATACAGCCACTTTGGAGAACAGTATGGAGGTTCCTTAGAAAACTAAAAATAGAACTACCATATGACCCAGTAATCCCACTACTGGGCATATACCCTGAGAAAACCATAATTCAAAAAGAGTCATGTACCACAATGTTCACTGCAGCACTATTTACAATAGCCAGGACATGGAAGCAACATAGGTGTCCATCCACAGATGAATGGATAAAGAAGACGTGGCACATATATACAATGGAATATTACTCAGCCATAAAAAGAAACGAAATTGAGTTATTTGTAGTGAGGTGGATGGACCTAGAGTCTGTCCTACAGAGTGAAGTAAGTCAGAAAGAGAAAAACAAATACCATATGCTAACACATATATATGGAATCTAAAAAAAATGGTTCTGAAGAACCTAGGGGCAGAACAGGAATAAAGACGCAGACATAGAGAATAGACTTGAGGACACGGGGAGGGGGAAGGGTACGCTGGGACGAAGTGAGAGAGTGACATTGACATATACACACTACCAAATGTAAAACAGATAGCTAGTGGGAAGCAGCCGCATAGCACAGGGAGATCAGCTTGGTGCTTTGTGACCACCTAGAGGGGTGGGATAGGGAGGGTGGGAGGGAGACGCAACAGGGAGGGGATATGGGGTTATATGTATACATACAGCTGATTCACTTTGTTATACAGCAGAAACTAACACAACATTGTAAAGCAATTATACTCCAATAAAGATGTTAAAAAAAAACACATCACTAATGCAAATATATAAAATGCACATTATAAAGAGTACATCACTCTCTTATTTATGAGCTGGCTGATATCAAGAATTTCTGATCAGTCCCAAACCTACCAGAAGACTAAAGCGCTACAAACAAGAAGCAGACTATGTCTCAGGGTGGGTTTTTTATCCGCTGAATGTTTTCTTTCCTAGATGGTACCCAACACACTGAAAAACTACCAAAAACATTGAAAACAAGTCACAGCCTCCATCATTCCCTAAGCCCAACTTCATTCTTTCTCTGCAAATATCATGACATAACCAGTGCCACTTTCTTCACTAAAAGTCTGGAAAATCTGAAAACTGCCCACCTGAATTTCAAACCCAAATTTTCCTTTATCTTGTTTTTCCACAGTAACAAGCTTTCTGTAAAACAAAAAACAAAAAAATTAGGCATGAAGATCAAAGTATAACATTTGGCACATACCTATCATTAAAAATAACTGTCAATAAAAAATAGCTGATGTTTATGTAAACTGTAGTATATAAGACTCTATGTGTGTGTGTGATATCATCAGCCTGGAAAGCTGTGTTCCTAAATATCTTGCTGAGAAACCAAAAAATAAATTAATTTCTTTACCTTTGAGACCAGAAAAAGTCACCTAAAGAACTTGATCTCGTCAGAGCAAGCTGAAAAACACAAGCACACAGTTATTGAAAGGTCCTTAAGACACATCTGCAAAATGTTCTATATCACAAAGGACTTTGTTCTTTATCACCTTCTTTGGCCCAGCTCCTGGGAAATTGTTACGGAAAGGCTGTAATTTCCATTCTCTAGCGATAGCAAAGGAGAGCTGGGAAAGGGATCGTTCAGGCAGTCCGCTTGAAAGATTAAATGAGGCTTCCATAATAATACCCCATGGCAAAAGAGTTAATGTAATGTGGCAAAGCTCCAAAGCTTCCAAAAAGAACTTCACATCTAATCTGTATTTAAAATAGCCTCTGAAAGGTTAACCGCAGCAATTTATAATCACACTGAAATCCAAAGAAAAATAACACCCATGGAATGGCATATAAAACCCAAATAGTTGATAGTTTGGGGAGATGCTGATGAAATGACTGTGTTTATTGTAATAGTTCAATATGTTACTGTTTTTAGCAGGATAAAATCATCTCCAAAGAACTAACTAATACCCAGAAGCACAATTCAGGTGAAATCAGAGGCTCAAAAACTCAATTCTTTTTATGATTTATTTTTGCAATAGTTTTAAAAGAGTACAGTGAGATTTCCAGCCAAGAAAGGAAAGGAACCTCAGAATGATGTAAATGGTATAAATAACATCACCTTTACTCCTCTGCATGTTTTGGGAAAAGATCATATAAACATAAGCTTCCAGGATACAGTCTACCGTTATAAACAAAGTAAAAGTTAACAAAAAGTGGCATCTTGTTTTTAAGGTAATTATACTGAGTTTTTGTGTTTCTTGTTTTGTTTATTTGCTTAGGAATTAACAAATGTTAATTAGCTCTTTCTCAAGTGTTGGTCCAGGGCTCCAAAACATAAGCTCATTCTACTAGTTAACCCATGGTGTTTATTTAACTGGCAACCTATTATGCTTCTCATATGTCAAGGACTACAGAAAATATCAGGAGATCAATGCAGGAGTCCAAACAAATAAAAGTAAAATAGAGGATGAAAGCCAGGAGAAAAACACATAGAAGAAATGAATGCACAAATTAAATCTTCATCAAGGCATTTGTTAGTGGAGAAGTTTACATCACTATAAGGAATTTGAATTACCAAGTACAAAATGTCAGCATTCTCACAAATTTTCTGGAATGGCTCAGTGTTCAGAATTTGGCCACTGGTCAGTAATGTTAACGTAATGAAGACCTACGAAGACCTCTTCCTAACAATTTGATGTAAATTAATTAGATTTTCCTCTCTTGTCAGTTTTGGACTTCAAATCATTTATATCATCGTGAAGACTGCAATAGGAAGGCTCAGAACCAAAAAAAGAAAAAAGTTCTCTATATTTGCTAAAAAAATATCTATTTTCAATTTATAAGGACTAACTGTGGAAGACCTATAACAGTTTGTATGGTTTGTTTCAGCCTGATTTCGTCCTGATAAGTACCATTAACAAGGGTGGGGACCATTCAGTTATGCAGTAGGCTGCCTTCTTGAGGAAGATAGCAGTAAATTCGATATGCCCAAGCATTCTCAACCTCTCTGTTATACTGTACACACATTTTCTTAATCTACTTTCATTATTTCCATTTGCTTGGCTTTGATCCTTATTTCAGATTGTAAAGTACTTAGGTAGGTCATACCTAATCGTGCTATCTGTAAATCATAACTAGGGTTTATATTTAAAATCATTACTCTTGCTGTCAATATTCATCAGATAATGCACATATTCATTCATGTGGAGGCATAGATGTGTATTTATGTGAAGGGCAGATTGGATTAAATACCTCACTTCTGTTCATAATTCCCCGTATCCTTTGGGCCTCTTGGGGAATGTATTTGTTTTACTTTCTACCCCAGTGCCCATCACAGGGCCTGGAGTCGAGTGGAACCGTAAAAACAGCTAAACAGACAAACAGAAGTAAACTACTAGACTACAATACGAGCAGGTAAGAGGTGGTGGGAGATCCAAAGTAAGAGAGCCTTCAACTCTGTCCTTCATTAAATTAAATATCCATAGGAAAAGCTCAAGGGTAGACATTTAAAAATATAAAGTAAAATTTAAAATGAAAGAAAACAAACAATGATAAAAAAACAAACACCGGAATCACAAAACAGCAAGAACCATAAAAAAAGGACTAATAGAAAACAAAGTAAGTCAGTAATGCCTTAATACACAACTGCTAAATGAATGAATGGTGGCAAAAATTAATGAGTCCTTACAATTTTGAGCCTTCCTTCACCAATTTTAAATACCCTTTTGCTAAGCAAATAATCATAGCATTGATGGGAACTTCAAGATTTCATCTCTTCCACCATTTAACCTGCCTTCTAAATCAAAAATTATTCTAGATAGATTCAAATATAAAATTGTTTAAGTCCACATGACAAATCCCAGACTTCTATAGAGAAGGAAATTTCCCCACCTCTCTCGGTCTAACCTTTCTATCTAGCTAATCGACTAGATTAAGATGGAAATATCTGCCTAGCACAAGGTGAGAGGCAGAGCAGATACTCAATTCTTGTGGACTGACTGATCCAGGTCATCAGTGACACAAAGGAAAAACTCAGACTAAATCAAATTATGAATTAGTTTCCACTCTGGATCAGCAATGAGCCTGTCATAGGCACCTAACGTTTAAATAAAAAAACAATTTAAATAAATTAAGCACCATCAAATTCTCTGACACGTTCCACATCTTGCCACAATGCTTACTTGGTTTTGATCTGGGCTGTCAGACTCAGGCGATGTGGAAAGGAACGTTCTCAGGGTTCAACCAACTACCTGCCTAAGTGACAAGAAGTACGTCTGAGGTCTTAGCAAAGGTCTTACACTTTAGAAAAAGTTTTCCCTGCAGCCCTGGAGTGAGCAGCCCTCTTCTAGAATCTGACCAGTGGAGTCTCTGCTCCCTTGACTGCCCTCCCAGCCTGAGCTTTTTCTTAGGGCTGTGGGGATGACAGCAAAACTCATGAATGAGGAACTGGTGTGCAATGAACAGCATATGCTGGCAACAGCTGTCTTTTATTACACATTATCTAATATGAGAAATCTAGGTTTAGCAGTTTGGCAGGGCTGCAAACTACACATTCAATTACATCTGCTGAGTAGACAGCTCTTTAACCCCTTGCGAGCTTCTAAAATAAAGATGCCTGGGGTAGGGCTGAGGATCCGTCTCTTTTGTTTTTAGTCAGATGACTTAAAAGATTAGACATCAATGTTAAAAATGTAATTTTTGCTGCTATGCAATGATTCACAATGCCCCTCTTTAGTGCGAAACCAAGACCAAATACTTCAGCTGTCAGTTTGCAAAAACTAGGAATAATCTGCCCCAGAGCCAGCCAGACAGCCCTGCAGAGGAGCTTGTAGTTCCAAACTGTAGCCACTTCTGCTGCTAAGTAACAGCCTGTTACTTCCTGTCCCCTCTGTGTACTCGTTTCCTGAAACTGTTGTGGGTCGGGGAGGGGAGGATACCTATTCACAGATGAGGTATTTTTGGTTTTGTTGTTTGTTTCAAAAGTCCCAAAATTACGTGCTCTGCTCCCTTTCCAGTCCCCTGCCTCATTCTTCCCAATTCTTCCATGAACACAGGTTTGTTTGGTTTTTTTTTTCCTTTTTAAGTCAGGAGCTTTAGGATAGCAGGGCTCCACAGAAATATTCTAAGATTAGCAAAATAATAGAGCTGAACTCAAGTTTTTAACTTTAAGGGCCCTTTAGGAACCCAAATAGAATGTTGTGGCTTCTCAGGAAACTCTCATTGTGGGCCCATGAACCTCTTTTTCAAGAAAAAATTTTTGGATCTTGTCTCTAAGCATACCACAGTATGGATTAGAGAATACTTTTCAAATTCTTTTGTAGTGAAATTAACAGTTTTCTACTAAACGTATACATTAAATGATCAAAATATCTTGCAGTCAGGAACACTTGGGAGTTTTGGTAATGGATGGGTGTGTAGCCAGAAATAACGTAAAAGCTCCTGAAGGGCCGAACCCATCCCAGAAATACATGCATTACCGGGTTTAGCACAATATTCTGTACCTGAACTTACAAGTGAAATAACCCTTCCAGAAGTTGTCTATTTAGTAATAATTTGATAACCAAAAGAAAACCAGGCAAAGAGAGTCTGTCTATGGTCCCACTAATGCACATTCAGCCTTCTCCTCTGTTTGTCAGGTTTTCACTATAGCATTCAGTGAAAACTACTTTCCAACGACAACCTACTACCCTTGGGAGAGTGGGTATAAGGTCCAGTGGTACTCCTTTAGCATTGCCACATTCATCAAGATGACGTTACTTCACCCTGTCTCCTTCCTACAGCGTTTTCTATTGTAGAGATTGTTTTTTCTCTAAAACCATGTTCAGAAGTAGGAGCCATACTGGGAGTGTGTCACCTCCTACAAATAAAGGTATTGAGATCATATAAACACACAGAAATCTGTTTTTAAATAATGTTGAGTATAAACACCCTGGCTAACCCGATAGAGCTTTGCAGAAAGCAAAGCCAATGATAACAAGAAGTATGAATTGTTGACATCAGCCCTGAAAGGGTTGAAAATAACAGTGGGCAGAGAAACACCTGCTTGTGGGATTGCCTCAAAGGGATCTTGCTGCCTGCAGTTCGGTCAGTGCCAAATAGGTGATTATTCTCTAAAAAACCAGTTAAGGGAAATGAATATCCATTCGGAAAATTCTGAACTGTTGGGATAAACTTGCATCAAGCCTCACTGATGATAATTGTATAGAATCAGAAGTATCGTATACAAGATGTTTTGTTTTGCCTTTTTTTTTTCTTAAGTAAATCTCACAACAGTAAGAAAAAGCTGTTTGAATAGGAAAAGTCTTACCATGGGAAAGAATATGAGAAAAGGGAAAAGAGAACTAAAAAAGATGAGAACATATGAATAAAATAACTGGTGTGGAAATGTGTGTGTATGTGTAGATATTATACAGATTATACACACACACACACACACACACACTCAGGTACATATGCCTACATCCCTCTCATTATCTTCTGCCAATAGCCTTCTACTGATTCCTCTTTTTAGTTCATGCTACCTTCACTCAGGCTTAAAACCAGATGTGTCTCCTCCTTCTTCACTGCCTTCACAGCCAAGCCTCTGAGCCTCTTCTCCATTCCTTCGAATCTTATTTCTCCAACTACAAAAGTTGCTCCCTCACTGCTAGTCTCTACCCACTTACTGACAAGCATGTTGTCCGACTAAGGTTCCTAAAACCTTCTACTCAATCATGCTCAGTTGTTTCGCTGTGCTGGTCAAATTACTACTTCCTCAGGGAAAGCGTCCAAGTGTTGTGTAAAGCAGCCCAGCTCTGAGGTCTCCCCTCCCCTCCCACACAGACTCTCATCAGGTCCACCTAACACAATAATGTGTTGTTACTTAAACTGCCCTAAGAGCCCCAAGATCTGTGCTGCGGCATTTAAATTATTCCTTTTCTCTGGAATACCCTTCAATATCTGGAATATCTATCCTTCAAGGTTGTATTCAAAGACATGTACTTGGATTGGAGCAGGTATATTATTTTACGTTGTATAATGCCTATTGGTTCTGCCTACTCAATTGTAAACCCTGTAAGACCAGGAAAAAGTGTCCTTCTCATCTTTGTACACCCTACACTGCTGTACACATGAAAAGTGAATAGAGATTTTGGTACTTCCCACAGTTGCTTTCGTTTCAGACAGTAAATTGATAAGAATATTCATTATTATGTTAAACAATGTCATAAAGGCACTTTTGGATTGAAAAGGATCAATCATCCAAACCATGACAAATTATTCCCTTATCTTCATTGTGAAAAATACCAAGGAATCAGCTATGTACATCACTGGAAAAAGATCATGACTCTCCCCCTATGCTGTAACTCTCTAATCCTGAAATTAGAAGACTTAAGAGTAACATATGATGTGCATACAAGATTTAAGGGCAAAAATTCATGCTTTAAAGCAATTCTTAATATTTTCTGTATTCAGATATGTACGTGGGGCATTATAGCAAGTTATTTAACCAAAATCTGAAGAGGTGTTTTGGTTTAAGTTTTTTTTTACTAGCTGGAAATTGAAAAATGAAAAAAAACCGCACAATAAATCCAGTTGTACATGGATTTTTTTCCAAATGAGTTTTCCTCTCTAGGGAAATACTCTTCAATAAAAATTAAAATAATAGCATAATTATTGAGCACATACTACATGTCAGTCACTCTGTTAAGCACTGTACATTTCCTCACTTAAGCCACAGAAGAGCCTCACTGGATGGTTCTATTATTATCTTCATTTTAGAAAAAACAAAACAATCTTAGAGAAGAAAGTGACTCTACTCAAGATTCCACAGCTAGTAAGTGGTGGATCTTGCACTCATTTATCCCATTAAGTCTTAATTCCCAATAGTGTGAGGTATGTGCCAGTGCCCCAGAACTGAAGATAATTTAGTCAATAAAATTTGCCCTAAAAAAAGTATTCTCATTGGATTATGAACTGAAATGACTATCAACGACTGGGAGAGAGGCTGGGAGGGAAGGAATCAATGGGAGACACTGGAAAAAGGAAAAAGGAACAATAACTCTCAAGCTGGTTGTGTCTACATACACCTTCTTCAAGTTGATGCGCTCAATGATTTTTATTTTACCTGAACACCTCTTCCAGTGAGAAAAACAATCTTCTTTTAACTTTTGCCTTAAAAATGTTGTCTTATAGTCTTAAATCTTCAAGATTTAAGGATTAGTGCAGGAGCTCTCTGGGTTCCTCACCTCCTTCCTCACCCATACTCTGAGCCACTAATTCCAAAGCAGCTAAAATAACATTTTTAATATGCAGTCAGACAAACATATCACTCTGCTCTCAAGAGAACATGAACACTCTAAAAGGCACAAAATAGCAATCATACCTGCTTTCTTCCCCGAGGCAAAGTAGCCACAGTATCTGCCAGCATTTGAAGCCTTCTATTATCATCCATGGGAAAGCTGCCTGTGAGTGTGGGGTAAGAGCTATACGCTGGACCAGCGCAGTACTCCACGAAATTGCCATTGCTGCTCTGTTGCATGAGCCTTTGTAAAGACATGGTGAATAAAGATTACTCCAGCTAGCACATGGTTGAGTGGCCTTGCAGGCTGGGGGAAGCTAAAAGCGTAACCCTCTGACAAGTAATCAAAAGTAGCAAAGCAGAGAGAGCCCATGTGACTTCTGTGGTTTGAGGTACTTGTTACACAAACCTTATCTTGCAGTTCACTCCCATTTCTCAGTGCTCTTTTCTTTAAGCCCCTGAGAAAACCTAAAGCTAGTTTATACCATTAAAATAAGTCGACTTATTTTTTTTTCTCCTTCAAACAGCCAGAACTCTTATGCTTTCATGTTCTATGGCAAGTTGTGTTCAAAACACCATCTGCCTTTTTTTTTTTCAAAGGAAAAAGAAAAACTTCCCCAAATTCTGCCATTTGTTTGCCATCCACTAGGCTACTTAATATGGTCAGTGCAATGTAAAAGTCAGGAGGTGCGGACATTGAGTTCTTGTGAATATAAGCAAGACTTACAGGATCCAGTCATAAGGTCCTCTCACGAAGTCCTTGGAATGCACTTTCCCCAAAGTACATCTTAGCTCATTAACGGTCATCAAAAAGACATTATATCTGCCACGTGGTCTGTGACCATTCAGCATTCTTCTGATTGCCCTTCCACTACTTTGTCCTCACTAAAATTATCCATTATCTTTACAAAGAACAATGGGAGGGGAAGACCAGCCCATTTAGAGCACAAAGTTGCCCATATCTTAGACTGGAATTTGTCACAGCATCAGCAAGTGGTCCCAGGGGAGGAATGAGGAGGCCATGAAAGTAATAGGCAGACCAAGGTGGCACAAGAATGTTGCCAGTTGGTCCCTGCCTATGCATATGGGCCAAGGGTACCATCATGAATTACTCAAGATCACAGATGCTTTTATTGGCTGGGGGGTGGGGGGATTGGGGACATGCAGTTTTAAGAGACTTGATTTTAGAGAAGGAGCAGTGTATATAAGTAGAAGGAAGATTCAAAACAAAAATAAAAATGAGAAGTTTTGCATAGTATAAAAAGTCAATTGTCATTTTCAAAATCATTTGGAAGGTCAATAGTAGAATTTTAGAGACAGAAAGTCTTTGAACTAAAATGGAAGTCAATGTGAATTCAGCTCAAGCAGAACCTGCCAAATGTAAATTGTAAAATCTTCTGAGTTAACAGTGCTTCAAGAGACCCTATCACAGCATGACTCAATTACCATTGGAATTGGATAATGACATGAACAAAATGATGTCTCCAAAGACATAAAAAGATCTAAATCAGGGATTACAAACACATATGCCATCTGGATTCAGGTAGGTAAAATAATATAACATATATGTGTAAAACAAAAGGGAGTGGTAGAGACTTTGGCAACTAAAAATATGGTCAATTATAAAGACATTTATGTAATGTGTGTGCGTGTGTGTGTGTGTGTGTGTGTGTGAGAGAGAGAGAGACAGAGAGACAGAGAGAGAGAGATTGATTTTAAAAACATCTCCAGGCTGCTATAAGGTACATGACTTAAATCAACACTGTTACTTGAGGACAGCAGTCTTCCTGTCCTCTGGGAATTTTATAAAATTAGGGAAATATTTTAATATTTCAAAATACCAAATGGAAATTACATATTTGCTTGATATAAGGCCACTAGGCCAACCAACAACCAAGTTTTACAGATGGATGCTAAAATTGTATCAATTTAGTTGTGTGATACTAATCTTAAGCTAATATAAATTATAGAAATCTATTATTAAATTAAGAAATTGGAAAATAAATTATCTTTTTACTTAATTTATGAAATGTGTTTAACAAGTAGAATATTTCAAATCATGAGATCCATGGCTGTAAAATTGGAGTCAAAGGCAAGTTTGACATTCAGCCAGTACATACTGGTATGGTCACACTTGTTAATTACATATTTATGACTTGGTCTATTTTGATTGGTCAGTTCCCTGTTCTGATTGTCAGGACCTGTGTCATACTAGTTATTAAATATTTTTAATAACATCCCTGATCAAAGGTATCCTTTGTGACAAAATGTGGGGAAAAACTAATCTTTCCATACAAATGTGACTTCAACCCTCAAACCTTGATTTACAAAGGTGTTCTACTATTTACAACTTCTCTTTTCTATAGAATTTACCTTAAGACAAATATAATAGCCTGAAGCTGTCTTCCCCTTCATCATCCCCTTTATTTTATAATAAAATGAAACCAGATCAAGCTATCTACCTGCTCAAAAGATTGCACGAGTCCCTCATTGTCCATAAAATAAAATTAAAAGTAAAATTAAATTAAAGAATTTCAAGTTCTTACCTAACTTCATCTCTGAAATGTCATATCACTTTTTTTAGAGACATCAATGGTTTAATGGATGGGGGATCTTACACATCTGAAGCAAGGTCCTGGAGCAATACCCCACTGTGTGCTGCAGACGGAGGGCAGGACATGGTATCTGCCTTCGCTCTCATATCACTTTTTTCAGATCATTCTTTTAAGACTTAATATTTTATTGTTAGACTACAGTTAATTGTACACAAGTCTGTTTCTACACTGTCTAATTTCCTCTAATTACCTTGAGCACAAGGCCCATCTCTTATCTTTAAATTTACACTCATGTCCTACATCTATAGGTGTTCAGTAAATGTTTGTTAAGAAAAAGAAAAGGGTAGAGCAGTAGATATTTAACAAAATGAATTCAACAATATTGTTCTAAAACATCAAAGAAGAAAAACTAAACTGGCAGAAAATTTTTGTGCTATTAACCCATATTCCAAAGTGCTATAGTCTTCTATAAGAGTGATCTGAAAGATGTGGACAGAACCTTTTACAGTAGTCAAAGTAGTCAAAAAATCATGAGACTAGACCCAGGTTACTTTATCAGTGCTATACCAAATTTTCAAGATAAATACAAATCTTATATTAATAGTCCCAGAGCATAAAACAAGATGCATTCTCTAAAGCTAATTAATCTGATCCTAAACTATATATAGAGGGAAAAAAGGAAGGAAGGAAGGAGTGAAGGAAGGAAGGAAGGAAGGAAGGAAAGGAGGGAGGAAATTAAGCTAATTAAGCTAATCTCACTTATTAATTCTGATACAATTAAAATATCAAATTGAGTCCAATAGTGTATTAAAAATAATACCTCTCAACGAAGTAGGATGTACCCCAGGAATACAAGGATACTTCAACTTTAGGATATAAAATACTAACAGACGTCACTAAATCTCTGGATGAAAGAAGAAATTCAATGCAATAGACACCGACAGTATAGTGATTCATCTTTGCTTTGAAAAATCCTAAATAAATGAGGAATAGAAGGAAAACTTTCTTAGCATAATGAAAGGTATCTACCAGAAACACCCACAAAATATCATCTTCAATGTTGAAATGTGTTTCCATTACAGTGAGAAGGAAAGCAGAGATGACAGTAGCCCTCACCACTGATCACTGTTGTCGTTCATATCACAGACAGGAGGTATAGAATTTGTAAAGAAAGAGACTAAACTATAAGGTTTGTTGGTGCTGTGGTTGCATAACTAGAATATCCAAGACAATCCACTGAAGAACAGACTTAATAAGATAGTTTTCCTAGATGTAAGATTCTAAGGGTAACACATAAAAAGAAAGAAATTTCTCATACAGCAGCAGTGGATGATATGAACTGGTAATATCAGAGGAAAGAAATACTATCAAAACAGCCAAAAATTCATAAAACAGGAATGAACTTAGCAAGCATTTGTAAGATTTTATGAAGAACATTATAAAGTCCAGAGTAAGGGAAAAAATACCATGTTCCCATATGAGAAGAGTCCTTCTTGTAAAGATGTCTATTATCCCCAAATTTTCTAAAATATTCAATGTACTGAATTCAAAATCACACAGGTTTTGTTTGTTTGCTTGTTTATAAAAGTTGACATACATTCTTACACTCATCTGAAAGAGAAAGTGCACAAGACGAGCTAAGAAAAATTTGAAAATAATAATGGTAGGGGATAGAGGTAAGGATGAGCATTGAGAAAATCACCCTACTTGGGTATCAGAAAATATTACAAGAGTTAGGACTGTATGGTCAAATAGAATAGGTCAATGAAAAGAATAATGACAAATCAAATATTGTCAATGAATAGAGAATCCCAAAACATATCCATGAATATTCAGAAATTTACTATATCATTAACTTATTTTAATTCATTAGGAAAAGAATAACCCCTTCAATAAATGGGTTGGTACCCGTGTGGAAACAATTAAGTTATAGTCTTTTATTACATTATAATAATAAATTCCAGGTGGCTTAAGGAGTTAAGTATAAAAATAATTTTAAATATTTAAAATAATAGCAAAAACATAAAGTATTTTAGTAAGATTAGATTGGGAATGGTTTTCCTAACAATACAGAGAAGTCCAGAGAGCATTAGTAACATAAATAACTTCCATTCAAAGAAAAACAACTTCTGTTCAATGGAAGCTATAATATACATAGGTTAAAGCTAAATGACAACAAGAAATTATTTGTGATACATAATTGATTAAAGGCCATAATACATAAGGAATACTTTATTCTTTGAAGAAAAGTAGTTTTAGATGATTAAAGGCTCTGAACAGATAATTTACAGAGAAAGCTCAAATCATCAATATACTTATTAAAGGATGTTCAAACTTACTAGTAATCAGGAAAGTAAAACTTGAAACAACAGTTAGATACTAACTGTTGCCTACCAAAAAATGAACAAAAAATAAAAATTGGCAATATCCAGTATTGGTGAAGTTACAAGTAAATGGGCTTTTAGCACTTTGTAGGAATATAAATCAATAAAACTTTATTAGTGGGGTAATTTGACAGTATTGAAATTTTAAAATGCACTCCAGGAATTCTACTTTTAAGAATTTATCCGACAGAAGTACTCTTACATGTGCAGAAAACAAGTATGTTTCTTGTGACATTGTTTGAAATTGTGAAAAACTGAAGTTTTAAATGTATATCAGTTGAGAAGTAGCTACATAACTTACGATAATTTAATTCAATGGAATGCTCGGCACCCACTGGAAAGTATAAAATAAACAATTACGTGCATAAATATTTTTAAGACAGATAAAGTAGGGGAAAAGATAGAACAATGTGCCCGATATGTTTCCATTTATTCTTTTTTCTTAAAGAAAGAGCATGTATCTATATGTACAGTGACACATACAGACATAAAAAAGACTACATAATATGGATGGTTCCCCACATAAGATGGTCTGACTTAGGATTTTTCAAATTTACCTTGGTGTGAAAGTGGCATTCAGTAGAAACCATACTTTGAATTATGAATTTTGATCTTTTATCAGGCTAGCAACATGGGGGATGATACGCATGATGCTGGGCAGGGCAGCAAGCCGTCGCTCCCAGTCAACCACCTGATCACGAGGGTAAACAAACAATAGACTTTACAACCATTCTGTTTTTCAGTACAGTATTCAATATATTACATGAGATATTCAGCATTTTATTATAAAATAGACTTAGTGTTAAGTGATTTTGTCCAACTATGTAGCCTAATGTAACTGTTCTGAGCTCATTTAAGGTAGGCTGGGCTCAGCTATGATGTCCGGTAGGCTAGATGTATCAAATGCATTTTCAACTTACAATATTTTCAGTCTATCTGGATGTAAACCCATTGTAAGTCGAGGAAGATCTGTATATACTAATCTGTTAACAGTGGTTACCTCTGGAGAACGAGTTGAGGGAGAAAGTGGGAAGGTTTGTGAAGGAAGACTTCCAAATTTTGTTCTATTATATATATGGTTTGAACCTTTTTTAATAAGTATGCATTCTTACATTAGTTGGTCAACTTTTAAAGTATTAATAACTCACAGAGAATTTTTAAAAGCCAATCACATTTTGCTGAGAATACCTTATGATCTTCTAGGTCCTCATACCGTTTATGCTTACTGATAAGAATTACTGGTCTATCTACTGAATGTTTGCCATTTGTTTATAGGCTAAAATTTTATTTTGCTTAATGGGATTTTTTAGGTAATTCTTTCATATTTCTTTATCATGTTCTTCCAACCAAGCAAAATTCCTCCTCAAAAAGGACTGCTGAAGTCTCCACGAAATAGTACAGTAAAGGAGAGTAGTGCAATCACGCCGCTAATTCTTATGGAAGCAAAGGGCATTAGTTTGTCCTGTTGAAATCTGCGGTTCTCAAATGGCAGTTATCAACTGCCTAAGAGTTCTCATTAGTCATTATTACCTCCACCTTCCCCCACCGCATACACACTGTTCCATTTCAAAATCGAAATCTTTTATCAAAATTCAAGGTAAACAGGTGACAGTGTTCCTTCCTCTTCCTTTAACTAACACCCTGTGTCACACTCAGGGTTCAGCTTTTACATAACTTGCTCGGTGGGGGTGGGCAGAGCCACCCCACAGAACTGAGAAGGGCTTTAGTGCTTTAGAAAGTAGCTTCTTAGAAAGCAAGAAACCTGTTTGGGACTGGAATTTTGTGTAATACTTGGAACAACAAAATACTTACTTGAGATGTAGGTAAATTCCCCCTGGCCTTTGAATAAAATCCAAACTTTTTAGCCTGTCATTTAAGGTCATGTTTGTTCTAGTAGATCCTATGGCGTCATATCAGACCACATCCTGGTCACACTGGCCTTCCTTCTAACCCTCCAACAGAAGCAGTTTCTCCTCAGGGCTTTTGTACTGACTCTTCCTTCTGCCCGGATCACTGCTCTCCCCACCAGTCTTCATTTGTCTTGTTTTCTCTCTCTCTTTCTGTCTCTCTCTTCAAATCTCAGCTCAAATGCTATCTACTAGAGAGGCCCCAAATATTCCTAACTGAATGGATAAAGGTGTTAAACAGGCTGCATCCAAACGGAACAGCTCCAAAGAGAGCTTTCACCTTGGAATTCTCTAAGTAGACAACCCTCCAATCTGCTCACCCCCCAGAGCTGCCTGGATTGGCCACCTGGTGGAGACTTGCCTTTGACAATAGCAAGAGAATCAGCAGAGAAGGGCCAGCAAGAAGCAGCTTAATGGACTGATCCTCACCTTCCCCGTCTTTGTTTTCAGAGTCTAGAAAGGTGGCAGGGGCAGGTAGTGGGAAATGTGTGTGCACCAGAAGGAAGTACAGAAGAGCAATAAGGTAACGTCTTAGAACATCAGAATCCCCTATTTTCTTTCTATCCCTGTCTAATTACAATTTCAGAAAACGATATGCAATCTCAACTTCTTTGATATTCAAATGTAACACAGGGAAGAATAGTATAGTAGTCATTTCTATGTATAATCTAACACAGAGACTAACAGTGGGCATCAGTAAATATTTTTTAACTTTACTGAGTTAAAATAATAAAGCCAAACAAATAAGCACAAGGTAGTAAGGACAGGAGATAAACCACTAACAATACATCTTCCTTTGGTAATCACAGTGCTTGTTAGAATAGAATCAACTATACATCGAACTGAAACTATATATATATTCTTGAAGTCATCAGAAGATACCAGCTGAACTTACAGAATGTTAGACTGGAAGGAACCTCAGAGCCATGTCATCTAACTCCCTTAATTTTCAGATTAAAAAAAATAACGCCTAGAAAATGTAAGTCTTGCCAAAGAGACACAGTAATTTAATGGCAGAACTATGGCTGGACTACTTGGTCTCCTTCAACTCAATTCTACAAAAATTTATTGAGACTATAGTCATAGTAACAGCTAGGCAATGTGCTAAAGAGTTTAATCCCACAAAACAATGAGAATAGTATTATATTTCTCATGCTTTTCCAGATGAGGATACTGAGGCTAAAACCCCTGCCCAACATTACACAGCTGATACCTAGGATAGCTGGGATTAGAATCCACATCATCCATTTCCAACGACAAGGTTAACCACTATGCAAAACTGCCTTCCCCAAATTGTGCTAACACTGTGCGTATGAGCCAGGTATGACTCCTGCCCTCATGGAGATCAGAATCTGGTAGGAAAGACAGAGAAAAAAATGTCTCAGTGTGACAGCAATTAAAACAGTGATTCGAACAACCACTATGAACTTACCAAAGAACAAAACAGTACTCCCTCTACTATAGTTCAACTCATACCCCTAAGAATTTTACAATCTAGATAAAATGTTATTATCTGTATAGAATTAACCATAATAAAAAGGAAAAGTGCCAATTATTGCTCACTATCTTTCTTTTTTTTTTTTTTTTTTTTTCCTGCGGTACACGGGCCTCACACTGTTGTGGTCTCTCCCGTTGCTGAGAACAGGCTCCGGACGCGCAGGCTCAGCGGCCATGGCTCACGGGCCCAGCCGCTCCGCGGCATGTGGGATCTTCCCGGACCGGGGCACGAACCCGTGTCCCCTGCATTGGCAGGCGGACTCTCAACCACTGCGCCACCAGGGAAGCCCTATTGCTTACTATCTTATAGGTTAAATTCTATCTCCCCAAATGATGTTGAAGTCCTAACCCTTGGTATCTGTGAGTGTGACTCATTTTAGAAACAGGGTCTTTGCAGGTGTCATCAGGTTAAGATGAGGTCTTAGGGTGGCCCTAATCTGATATGACTGGTGTCCTTATAAGAAGAGAAAAATGCCATGTTAAAAACAGACACACAGGAAGAACACAACGTGATGTCAGAGGCAGAGTTCGGATCGTAGGCTTTACAGTTGTAAACTAAGGAACACCCACTATCAACGTCCAGCACCAGAAACCGGAAGAGGCAAGGAAGTATTCTACCCAGAGTCTTAGATGGAACATGGCCCTATGACAGCTTGATTTCAGACTTCTAGCCTCTGCTACTGTGAGGGAAAAAATTCTGTTGTTTTAAGGCACTAAATTTGTGATAATTTGTCATGGTAACTAGGAAATTCATACGCTAGGAAACACATACACTCTCTATTCTTGCTTACATTTAGAGATATTATGACAATATTAGAAGTGCAATGTGCTGTCAATCTCAAGAACAGATAGGTGATTGTTCAGCACCTCATTGGCCAGGATATTAACCCAAAACACAGTGGAAGTTCTTTGAAATAACCAGTATCGAAATTTAATATACAAATATATGACAAAGAATTGTGCTGAATTCAGAAATAGTGACACCTTCTCTTTAGCCAAGCACTGTGGACGTTCTATTTCACTAATAAGCTGCAGAGTGGGGGTCAGAAAGGTTGTGAAATGAATGATTTAACCTAAGATAGTTGGACAGCTGGCCTAGTTCCCAAAAGAGAAGTCTGCGAAATTTTCCATGAAATCCTGACACTGTTTTAAGAGGCAGCAGCTAGGACAACTCCCTCCTCATCAGTGGAAAAGTACAGAAGTCTCCTGACCAAGCACCTGACTGTGTGGTCCTGCCTGTGTCAGCCAGAAACTGGTCCATTTTTCTTGTTGGGCAAGGATACTATCTTCTACTTAGGAGTACTTATTTCCAGTGCTGAGCAAACCCACCAATTACAGCATGTAGACCCATTTACACCTCTGAACGTAAAGAGGGGACTGTTGATGTAAAACCAGTAAAAGGAAAAGAGGTCTGAGGAAAAAGCAGTAGCAATGATTTAAGCTCCAGAAGATCTTGCTTCCTTCTCTAGCTCCACCATCTATCAGCCCTGGGGCTTGCTTAGGCAAAGTTAGTACCAATGTAGGGTACGTTTTCCCATATACCCAACGCAGGGAGAAATGCCACATCAATCTGTGGATCAAAATAAATGACACAGGAAATGAAAAAGATCTTTGAGAATGTAAAGTCCTATAACAATTTAAGGGTTTTAAATGTTCCCTGGAGGCTGCTAGAATTTGACACACAACCTACCCTCCTCTGGTACCGTATTTCTAAAGACCATTACACACACTGATTCTATTACACATACCAAAAGGGGGGTGGCAGAGTGTTCCAAATCCAGAGAATGCCATAACATTAGCTACAGAGTCAACTTCAGACTCCATCACATAGTTTGCAGCACCTTCCCTAACCCATGTCCAGCATTCTTTCACAGCTGTATATTCCTGTGCGTGCCCTTACAAGCACACTGCTTATGAAAGGAATAAGGCCAACTGGTTCAGCTTGAGCTCTCAGACCCCTGGGCAAGTTAATTAACTGACCTGGTCTCACTGTCCTCACCTATAAAATGGGATCAATCATTCTACATATCGCCAAATAAAGTGTAACAGGACCTAGCACATAGTAACTGCTCAATAAATGTTTCCTGTAATCATTGTTATTACTATTATTCACACTTTTCCCTGCAACTACCCTGGACTGCTGTGCTCCCTGAATATGCATGGTTCTTTCCAACTTAACCTTTGTTCATAACACATGGTTCACCTGGATTCACTTACTTCACCTCTATCTGTAGAAATCCTACCCATTCTCCCAGGCCAAATTTAAATGCTACATCCTTCATGAAGCCTTGCCTGATATCCCCAAGCAGATATGAGCATCACCTCCCCAGAGCATCCAAAGTACATCTAAAGGACCTCTCTTATGATAAATCACACGTTGCCCTGTGAAAATTATGTGCACCTGTCTTTCTTCTGTAATAACTTGTAAGCCCCCAGTCCTACCCCAAGACAGAGATTCTTTCTCATTCATCTTTGTATCCCTCCTGCCCTTACAAGAGTGACTTTCTCATAAGAGCTGCTCGGTACGTATTTGATGAATACATCCATAATCTCCCCAAAGCTCTGGCAGCTGATTTATTCTCCTAGTGATTCTTTTCTTTGGGCAATGTAGGTATTTGATGAATAATATTTACTGTGTGCTTAATACCTAATGTAAATTATATTTACTGGGTAGTTTGGCTTAATTATAATGAGAATGAAATAATTTGGCAGTTTAAAATGAAAATGCAATACAGTAATAATATATATTTTAAACTTTATTTCTATTATGATAAGTTGCCATCAATTGCAGTATTCACCATTGATTTACTAACAACCTTTCAAGGAAAACTTTCACATTAAATGTGCCCATAGATGGTAAGAAGCATCTTAATTTCAGAAATGTAAAGGGTAAAGTAGAGGTGCAACAACATGAAGAAGTGCAGTCAGGGCTCTTTTCTCCCAATACATATTCACCTCCATACCCCAAGATGTACACACATTAAACTAGACTCACCCAGTCAGTCCTGTAGAGCAGAACACAGCCTAGCATCTCATTTATCTCAGACTTCTCTTTTTCTATTGATTGGACCTCACGTTTTGTCACTTCTGCCTCTAGAATGTCTAACATCTGTCTCCTCCTTTCCATGACCACCTGCTGCTTCCAAGCTGAGGCCCTGGGTTCAGTCCTCAACACATACAATAGCAGGCAACGGGTCTCTCAATATAGAGTCTCCCAAACCTAACTATTACTATCTAATCATGTCCTACCCCATGCCTACTGAATTAAGTTTAGACTTCTTAGCCTTGCATTAAATGTTACCCACCGTCTAATCCTTACCTAATGTTCCAGTCTTAAGTTTTAATCTAAATAAATTGACTTAGAGGTGCCAAGATATAATAGCCTTCCTCCTGAGAACATACCTAGCACTGTCATACCTCTGCATCTTTTTTAAAACTATTCTCTCTTCCTAAAACTCCCTTCTATTCATTGAAATCCCCTCTGCTATTAAGAGCTGAGTTCAAATTCCACCTCCCCTGTGAAGTATTCCCTTTTGACAGCAGCCAAAATATCTCATTACCACTACTGAACTCCCATAAAATTTAGTATCTGCCCCATTCACATAACCCTTGGTACATCACCATATAACCCAGTTATTTATTTGCATGGCCATTCTCCTATTAGGACAGGAACCCCAATTTATATCTATTTGTGACCCTCGTAGATTTGAACATCTTGGTTTAGTAAAAATTGGATTAACATATGTCAAATAAGTAAGATTTTTGAAACAGGTAATTTCGTTGATTAGATGTCACATGGCGGTTTCTGAGATGACGCGGAGGGAGTCAGACCGAATAAAAATTACTGAAATTAAGAATTTTATTTCAAGCTATTTCGCACGCTCACACGGGACACTCAGAAGCGTGGTAGAGGAACACACCAGACATGTTTAGAATGCACTAAAAGGTGAAATAGCCATTGTCCCAACCAAATTTTGTTTTTTAGACCAAGCAGAACAAGTGCAAAGTGGAAATTATAAAACGTTAGTTTCAGAGTCAGAGAGGGGGCAAACCAGGGTGTAAGTAATCTACAAAATATCTGTATTTTGCATTAGCGGTGTCAGGAAAAATGTATCATCACCATTTTACAGGAAAGAGAGAAGCAAGGAAAAATAATGCCATTTTGCAGGAAGAGAAAAGGAAGCACTTTATGTCTTTCTCGCTAGTGGTATGAATTCAGCAGATAAGCTCTGTAACACAGAGAATTTCAGCACCACCCTTCTCCATAAGACTGGAGAGGAATAAAAATGAAGTCTGTGTAAGAGATGCATCTGGAGAGAGACAGTAATTACTGGCCAGGACTGTTTAAAATTCTCAGTAGGACCTCAAAGAAACACACTGAACATGGCTGAGCAACGGAAGGAAAGCATAGCAACTGCTTGGAGGGAGGAACAAAGAGAGGAAAATATAACCCTGGCTTCCAGCTACAAGCTAAAAACTGAATGAAGGAAAAGCCAGATTGTATCGATCTGTCACTCCTATCCATGATGTGATATTCAACTCCACCATAGGTGTATAAGATGTACTTCCCCTCCCTGGTAAGAATATTGTTAACATTTCCTAGTCTTTCTCATGCTGCTGCATTTCCCCTCCCTAAATAATACCTATCATAAGGGCCAAGTGTGTTTGTCTCACATATTTTGTCTTACACACCTGGCAAAAATTCTCTACATATTACATACCGATACAGAACCAAATAGGGAATGTTTCCTTCCCTCTTGACTCCAGAAAACAGACCCAAGATTTCACTCCCAGAACCAAGGGTTGTAAGGTGTTTTTTTGCCAGGCTACTGACTCCCATCTTTCCCTGGCTTTGAGAGTCAATTTACTAACTAGATTTTAAAGTAGATTTTTCAAAACAGGTGTTTTTGAAATATTCTTTCTAAAATGCAGGGATAGGGACTTCCTTCATGCTTCAGTGGTTAAGAATCCGCCTGCCAATGAAGGGGACACGGGTTCGAGTCCTGGTCCAGGAAGATCCCACGTGCCGTGGAGCAACTAAGCCCGTGTGCCACAACTCCTGAGCCTGCGGTCTAGAGCTCACAAGACCCAACTACTGAGCCCACGCGCCACAACTACTGAAGCCCACGTGCCTAGAGCCCGTGCTCCACAACAAGAGAAGCCACCACAATGAGAAGCCCGTGCACTGCAACGAAGAGTAGCCCCCGCTCGTCGCAACTAGAGAAAGCCTGCGAGCAGCAATGAAGACCCAATGCAGCCCAAAATAAAAATAAAATAAATAAATTTTTTTAATTAAAAAAGAATTAGCCAGGAACCTTTAAAAAGATAAAATAAAATGCAGGGATAACATGAGCAATGGTGTTCACTACGATTAACTGATTTGTTTTCCAATTACTACTAACCGATGACTTCATTTTTCAAAGGGTAGAAATTCCCTAAAATAGTAAAGAGTTCACAAGTGCATAGCAATATTGATTTGTCACTCTCCACTGGACCCGTTGCTTGCTGTTTGCTATCCTTTGCTTAATGGTTTGGCTTTTGAAACATGGCTCACTCTTTCAAGCAACTGGAAAACAAAAACCCCCTAAATTAGTGAACTCCCCAGGAAAAAGAGTATACTTCTCCGCAATGCTGGGTAGGCGGGTTGGGTAGGGACACACTAGGAAGTAAAACAGCCTTTGTCATTTTCAAGTGAACCGCCTTGCCCTAGTGTGACTTCCCCTTTCCTCCACTTTTGGAATGCTATTTCCCTAGAGGCAGGAATCATGTCATGGAAACTTTAGACTGCATGGGACTTTGAAGATTGCCTAGTCCTTGCTCAAAAAACTCTGAACCCCTCTTTGTCATTCTCCAAGGGAGGAGTAGTTAGTTATTTACTCGATTCCATGGGCTTGTGAAGGTTTTAGGTGTGGAGAGGAATGCAGTTCCGCTATTTTGCTTTTAAGTACTGAAAGTCTGTTAGTTTTATTTAATTTTGTGATTGCCTTTCTTTTTATTTCCTTTTTTAGCCCCGCTTTTTTTTTTTTTTTTTTTGCCAAAACTCTAACACAGTTTGCAAAGACACACACAAAACTGGCATGCAAACCCCGTTTGAAAAAAAGTAGGGCAGGCTGGAAGGAAACAAGTAGACTCCCCAGAAGAAATTGTACTTGGCATTAATTTTTCTATTTACATTTTTTTTCTTTTTTACAGCTGGTATTTGAACTGCTAAGAATAAGCAAGACACAATGGGCTTTACAAAGGGAAGGAAAGAAGATAAACATTGAACCCAAATGCCAACATCATAGATTAAATAAAATTTCCCCCAATTCTATGAATGTTTCATCCCTAGCTTTAAAAATGCAGTATTTTTTTTCTTACCAAGGTTAACACCATACACTCTGTACATTTCTTCTTGTTCCACATTTCTGGTAGATGAGAAGCCATTATAAAGTTTGAGCTGGAGAGACCTTAAAAATTAACCAATGCTCTCACTGACTAATATGGACAATTCGATACAAAGAGGTAAACCGACTTGGGTCATTGGCGGCAGCTGTAGAACAAGGCAAAGGTCTCCTACCTCACAGAGCAATGCTCTTCCTGCCAAACCATACTACCTTTTACTGGAAGATCATCATGAGAACCCACTTTGCCGTTTTCTCACCTTTCTTCATAAATCCAAATTTTCAATCATTTTTTATGGTCTTTCAACTAATCTGTAAAATTTCAACATGGCACAAGTAATTTTTCAATAAAATACAAAATAATCAGTTCATTTTGTTGTAATGGTATCAAAAGTTCCAGCTCTCTAAACTTACTGTTTCTATTCCTCCTAGTAAAAATAATTCTTTGTTGCTATTTTCTGACTTTAGACCAAATTCTCATGCATATTTCTGTTTTTGCTCTTTTCCTACTCTTTTTCATGTGCTACAGATCAGATTGCTAAGATTTCTGAAGCCTGACACAAGAATCGTTTAGTACTCAATCCTGCTGCCTACTGCCTGTCATCCATCCATCAATTCAAAAATGAATATGTAGGAATGTATTTCACAGTCTTGGCAGGACAAATTTTTTAAAGACTCTTACTGATTTACAACATTATACTAAATTGCTAGAAATATACTCTGACAAAAAATAACTCTCAATACTAAAACATAATTATAGGAAAGCAAAAAAAAAAAAAAACCTGGAAAAAAGTCTGAGATAAAACAACTCTAAATGAAACTGCTTTTCTTATTACTTATTCTTCTAAATTAAATAAATCTAAGACTTTTTTTTGTCCTTGATTATTTAAGGTAGAAAGGAAAGGAGGTAGAATACAGATTCAATCATGGTAACTGGAATTTCATTAGAAAATAAAATTAATATGTTAAAGCAAAAAACTCCGTTGTACTAAAATATGCACCCTGAATTAGCATGACCTTTTTTCATGGGAAGGAAAAATATCATGGATATAAGGAATCTCACTCTCTAATAAATATTCTATCCACTGAGCCCTTTCTGTCTCAGGTGGAAAGCTAAGGAGATGCAAAGTTAATTTAATATACACATAATAAAGTTTTTAAAACACACGTGGACATTGTCACAGACTTTTTGTTCAATATCAGTCTACGTAAGAATAAGAATTTGGGGTAGTCATTGCAAAAGCATCCTAAGTGTGCTGCCTAGAAAAAGTATGCCTGTTTTCCTCTGGAAGAATAAAATGGGAAGAAAGAAGAAGAAAGAAGAGCATAGGGGAAGGAGGAGGAAATAAAAAGGAGAAGAAGAAAGAAAATCAGCAGGGGAAGTAGAAGGTTGAAGACTCTTCCTGAGTTATGGTGAAGACTCTCTCAGCAGGAGAAAGATGATCCTATTTGACTCCCAAACTCTTTTTTAACTTCAAAATTCATGTCTTTTTGTCCAACTGTCCCTTCACATCACCTTTCTATCCACAATGAAGTTCACCTACAATCTCAAAATCAACAAGTATGATTGGAGTATGAAACATCCTTGGCATAATCCCGTTCCTCTGCTTCATTTATAGACAAAGAAACTTAGGTAGAAACAGGGTATTCAGTTTGCCCAAGAACACATAGAAACTTATTCTAAATAAGTTAGAAGAAATAAATTAATTCCAAAACAGAACTACTCTGGGCAGGAGGTGGTGGGATGGTCCTTTAGATCAGTTTACCAAAAACTTATAACTGAATATTTAGAAAAGATATATTGTCTGTCCTCAAGTGTTCAATCCCATGTATATAAAGACACTAAGTTGAAGGACTCAGAATGACCTTTTACTAAAAGTTTTCACAGGAGTATATCTTCCTGGTCCTTGAGGTTCTTAACCAGAAGAGTTGGAGCTGAACTAGTTGGTGAAAAAGCAAACTTCTTTCACTGAGTTTATTTCATGTAGAAGAAACTTCAATATGGAAAATAACTTTAGAATAAAGAAAGCCCCAATTTTAGTCTTTCATAGGTTGTGGATATCTGGGAGGTGATTCAGAGAAGAAATCAGGAAGAAGCCAAGACCCTAATGACAGGGTTTGGATAAAGCAACGATAGATAAATAACTTGGTATCAGTCTTCCGATTATCTAAAAGAGGACATGACTGATGTCCTCAGATATCCCGATAAGAACAACCTGGTTATTACTCTTCAGATGATTACTTGAGGTGGTACTTTCCAGAAAAGAAAACCATTTGACATTAGCATGTATTGTCAAGGGAATTTGTGAAGTATCTTTTTCTAAGTTCTACAAAGTTAAGCAAGACATCTGGGGAAGAAGGTTGGATGAAACCCAGTGACTACATATAAGAACTGAGCATGTGGGACTTCCCTCGTGGTCCAGCGGTTATGATTCGGTGCTTTCACTGCCGTGGCCCGGGTTCAGTCCCTGGTCGGGAAACTAAGATCCTGCATGCTGTGTGGCACGGCTGTAAAAAAAACAGAACTGAGCATGTAAGGAGTGAGTATCATCAAGCACCCATCTAGCCCTAAGAAATCAAGCAAATGACCAAGAATGTGGAGAAAAGAAAATATATCCTATTCTCTAAAACAAAAACAAAAAACCATAAAACGACAACAACAAAAAGCAAACAAAAACACGAGGTAAAAAGGAAATTGCCTGAGTCTGTCTCCCAGCATTTGCAGAAGAGAACACGCTGTTTGCAGCTACAAGGACTGAAAGATACTATCAAAAATTATCAGTTTATGGGGTCACATTTCCTGCCAGACTAACCTAATTGTCTTTAACTCACTTTTCATCTGAGTGGGTGTGGTGAGAACGGCTGATGTTGCTTAACAGCACTTGGTGTTAAATATAGAAAATTCACAAAAAGATTCTTATCTACAGAAGAATGGAAAACTTTGTTACACATGATCAAAGAGTCAGAGAGAAAGGAAGTTGGGAAACGTCCCCCATCCTGCCACACATTTCATCTATGAACAAAGCTCTGACTGGCCTCAAAGGAAGCTCTGTGCCCAAAAGAGATAGTTGAATGTGTAGGGGACTGAAAATCAGATCCATTATGAATAACATTACCAAAATACATATGTATGTATTACCTGAAGGTATGATGGAAAAATGACACACTTCAAAACTGAAAACAGGATAACTAAATATTGTTGAGGTGCAAAGAGAATCAATTCTGAACATTATAACATTTAATATAACAGAAAAAAGATTTGAAACAAAAAAATCACAAGAAAGAGCATTTCTTTAAAAATAAGTTTTAAGACTTTAATATGCAATTTTCTGTGACCCTAATTCTCATACTAGCCTACACATCAGTTGGCTCTTGTTAGTATAGTTGAAGATGGAAAGACACATTGGAGGTTCTCTCTTCTCATAAACCTACCACACGACAGAGCTCACCTCTGAAAACAGATGAAGAAAACAAAGGCGTAAGGCAAAGTATTTAAAGACTTCCCATGTCAGCATATTGGGTTACTTATAATTGGAGTTGCCGTCTACGAGAGTTGTTAGAGTTGATAAGCTTTAACACATAAGAATAACCACTGTACATCCAGTTTTTGAGGAAACAATCCTATTGTCCTTGGGCAATTAGATCTCCGTGATATCCTTTAATA
This sequence comes from Delphinapterus leucas, assembly GCF_059928025.1. Taxonomy (NCBI): domain Eukaryota; kingdom Metazoa; phylum Chordata; class Mammalia; order Artiodactyla; family Monodontidae; genus Delphinapterus; species Delphinapterus leucas. The sequence goes on along the minus strand of NC_143136.1, from coordinate 74,021,328 downwards.
AATCACACTTAAAATTTTTGGCTTAGCAAATATAATCATGGTAATTAGGCACCAAAACCAATCATACAATTTCTTTACATACCCCTTGCTTTACACTCTTTACATACAGAAAAACTGGAGTTAATGGTCTGAATTAGATGTAACTTTTACCCAGAGAGAATCTGTGAAAATTCGATTCAAAACAACAAATTTTAGCAAAGGTCTACTACCTACCTGGCTCTAAGCTAAGGGAAAGTGATGCTGAAGTTATTAAAACCTCATCTCAGCCCTGCATGAGCCTACAGTCTGGTAAGAAATCAACACGCCCACTTCCATAGCTTACAAGACAGAAAACGATACAAAGCACTTCAAGAAGACAGAAGAGAAAGAGTAATTTCTTCTTGAGGTGGCGTAGGAGTTGCCATTGAAGGACAAAGAGAAATTTAAAGAATCAGCGTAATTCCAACAGTAAGATGTGGTGGCCAGGAAAGAATCAATATTTCCCATGTGAAATGAGCTTATTAAGGAGAGCCATTAAGAGAGAACACAGAGAGAGAACTGATCAGAGATTGGTAATGAGACTGGTGTTTCAGGACTGTGGGATGCTTAGTAAGGGATAACTACCATGCACTTTATTAGGGCTGGATGGGTAAGGCCCCTTGTCTATTACATCAAATAATTTGAACTTGATTCAACAATCAAAGGGGAAGAAATAGAGTTATAGATGTAGAAAACAAACTTATGGTTACCAGGGGATGGGGCGGGGGGAGGGACAAATTGGGAAATTGGGATTGACATATACACACTGCTATATATAAAATAGATAACTAATAAGGACTTACTGTAGAGCACAGGGCACTCTACTCAATACTCTGTAATGGCCTATATGGGAAAATAATCTAAAAAAGAGTAGATATATGTATATGCATAAATGATTCACTTTGCTGTGCACCTGAAACTAACACAACATTATAAACCAACTATACTCAAATAAAAATTTAAAAAAAAAATCAAAGGGGAATCACTTTTTTTTTTTGGCCTCTCCACATGGCTTATGGGATCTTAGTTCTCCGACCAGGGATTGAACCCTGGGCCACAGCAATGAAAGCGCCGAGTCTTAACCACTGGACCGCCAGGGAACGCCGAAGGGAATCACTCATTTTTTGAGGAGAGGCGTAAGTGAACTAAATAGGAATTTTAGGAAAATTGACTTGGCATTGGATTATAAGAGAATTGAAGGGAGAAAGCTAAAGACCAGTTCAGTTAATGCCATAATCTTAGAAACAGGCAATAAAGGCTTGAACTAGATCAGTGCCAGTGGGGGAAAATGGGAAAGAGTAGAAGCCAGAAGCACTGGAGAGGAATAAGCAATAGGATTTTGTGCTTCCTGGATATGAGGAGCAATAGAGGGAGATGATGACTGAACCACCCTGGAGAACAGGAAGGATGATGGACCGTGATGACAAGGAGCCTAATGATTTTGCTCCATCTTTTGATCCGAATTTCACTGCCACCACTCCAGTCAAGATCCAGCAAACTGTGCTCAACCTCTGAGGTCCAAAAATTAAAATCACACTGGGAAATCTAATTCTCTCTTTATCCCACACTACAGAAGCCATTTTCAATGGCAAGTCAACAAGTGTCAAGATTCTGTAGCTTTCCAAAAACAGTAATTCTGAAAGCCACACTAAATGTACACCTTGAACTCGACGAAATAATTGTGTCTGACCATCCCTTTAGACCGATGTCCAATCAGAGAATCTGACTTGAGTATCAAGAGGCTGTCATGAAATTCATGTTTCAGTTGCTTTCTCTTCCTATATCAGGCAACCCCCAATGGTTACTAAGAGGTTATACTCTACCAAAGAATTTTATCAGTAGGGGAAGAACTTGGTCAGTGATAGGTAGGCAGCTGGAGGTTGGCCTTTAATGACCTATTCAAAAGCAATGGTTTAAAGTAGTTTAAATATTAAAAATAATAATAAAGCATAAGCCAACACCTGACCTCTCCTGTTAGCACTAAATTAAAGGGAGGATGGAGTCAAGCAATACTCAGGATATCCACTTGGGTGGAGATGTCAGTAGGCAAAATGACAGAAAGCTTCTACAGGTAGCCCAGACGTATTTAGCCAAAGACGTTGACCTTGTCTGTCTGACAGTTTTCCAAATACACTTAATTGTGAGTACAACAAGCTTTTTTTCCATTGTATCTCTGGTTCTAAGCCCTTGCATCATCACTGAACCTTAATGACTGCTTGCTCCAACTCTATCGAAGCCAAAATGGGAAGAAGAGAAGAGCCCTTGGAGCTTGCATGCCCAGTTAAGACTCCTCTGAGGGAAGACCACAACTATGTGCATTACAGTTGTACATGTGCATGTGGTGGGGGTCAGAGATTATTCCTAGGGGCCAGGTTGGTCTGAGCTAGGTGTCAGTTCAAGTGACACCAAGAGAGAACTAATATGTCAATTTCCAGTGAGCAGGGGAGGTTGAGAGCTGAGTGAGGAAACCAAGTGTGAGATGATGAAGGGTAGTTCAGAGGAGATGACGGAGAAACAAAGAAGACAAAATAACATGTAACAGGAATGGGTTCTGAAACAAATTCTGTGAACAAGGGCATCCATCCTATCTCCACCTCTCTCTTTTGCACAGCTTACTTTGCTTGGCTTGGTCAAGAAACGTGTTCTTCAAAACCAGACCTCAGCTGGTGTTACAGACTAGTTTCAATACCAGAAGGCCAACATAGATACTGCCAGTGCTCTGATAGGCACCTATAATATTTATCCCCCCCAAGGCTAAGACTAAATAAGACACAGCCTTCACACTTGGCTCTCACCTTTCCTACCCAGAGTTTCACCTTCATACTAATTTAACCACTGCCAAACATGCAAAACTTTTGAGCAGTGCAGGTGAGCTTCACTAGAAAGGGGCAGGGCTTTATGCACTGACCGTGGTTCCTAGAGGATGCACAGTTTCAGTGCACCTGCTCACATGAAACTGAGCCTAGCACTGGCCCCTCTTTCCCCTTCACAATCAAAAGGGCACTTCTCAGAAACCTCCTGGACAAAGAAGACAGCTCAAAGGCATCTACTAGTTACCTCAAGGGAATCATTTCATAAGCACCTTTTCTACTAACCCCTAGCAATTGTCCCTTGTGAGATTTTATACCCTTTTGAGATAATGGACAGCATAGTCACAAGCATGAGCCACCACCTCCCCTCCCTTGTTAGCCCAGAGCAGTGCAAAGAGCTGCCTCCTCCCAATCTGGAGTCAACAATTCTATCTCCTAGACGTTAACTGAGCATCTACTGTATACAAATATAGGAAATAAATGTCTGTACAATAGTGATGGATCTAAAATAAAAAGATACTTGTAACAAGTTGTATTTTCCAAAGATGGCCTCATCCATATAGCTTATCCCACACAATCTACTTACAATGTGATTTTTGAGAGGCAGGGTATACATTCTTTCCCCTTGAATCTGGGTAAGCCCATGGCTACTGCAACAATGATGTCATGTGGCATCCAAGGGTAAGTTATAAAAGAAAATACAGCTTCTTCATAGTTCTCTTGGGATGCTTGGAACCCAACCACCACACTCGGGGAAGCCAAGCAGCTACATGGAAAAACCATACGTAGGTGTCCCAGCTGCCACCCCATCTGAGGTCTCACTGACAGCCAGCATCAAACACCACACATGTGAACAAGCGAGACTTCGGGTAATTCTAGCCTCCAGCCTCAGCCACCCCAGCTGATGCCGAGTGCAGCTAAGGTGAGATTTTCCCAGTGAGCCCTGCCCAAATGGCAGATCTGTGAGCAAAATAAATGTTGTCTTTAGTTTAAGCCACTAAATCTTCCGATTATTTGTTACTTAACAATAGATAACCAGGACAGCACACACAGCATGACCTCAGAGAGCTTACAGTCAATTCAGGGAAGTAAATATGTTCACAGATAACTATAATATGTCAAGGTACGACACAAGTACCTTAAGAGATCCAAAAACTAAAATGAATATGTATGCATATGTGTGTATATCTTGATTTATGCATAGACAATTTTGAAATACATAAAAAATTAATATTTACCTCTATGGAGTAGTCCTTAGGTGTAAGGGTGGAAGTCTTCCTTTTGTTTCCCTATCTCTTTGTATGTTTTAGTCCTTACCTTATATATGCACTTACTTTTGTAGCTTCAAAAACAGTTTAATTTGTAAAATAAAGATGAAATAAAGAGGAAAAGAGCTAAACAAGTGCTGCTGGTACCCCATGAGGACTGTACTAGGGACCCCATGAGGACAGGAGGCAACCAAGCTGCTGGGAATCACTGCATTTTCTCTCTGTGTCCCAGCTTTCACATCTATATAAAAACAGTACCAACCTCATATGGTTTTTGTGAAAATTAAAGTGCTGTAGAAGTACCTGACACAGTAGCAAGCACTCAATAAATATTCATAAAAATAAGATATCCTGAGTGGCTGAGCGCTGGCACGGCATGTGGACACAGGGTCCCAAGTGGCAAAATCAGACAGTTGCTTTAGGAAGAAAGACATTCTCTCTCCTCCGTAAAGGATAAAAAGGGACCAGCATTCTTAGGTGCAATTACAAAAGAGAATACAAGATGACTTTGATAACAATGTTAGAACTTCTGCAAATGCCACATTGACTTACATTTTCCAACATGTTAAAAGACCACTAAATTAAAACTTTCCATCCCACTTCCCCATTCTGCTTCCCCTTCATGGTTTTTATTGGGTGTGACAAGCTGTCTGTATATTACAGATGACTGCCTTCCATAGGAGGCCAAGGAGATGAGGTGTTTACAACAATTTTGCATCTAACGTTTAGCTCCTCCCTGGATTTTTGAGAAACCAGTTATTATCTCAACTATGTCAAAGGAACACCAATCTTTCCATTTGTTCTCATATATAGTTTTCCCATTCAAATTACCAATACATAGTATGGAGTAGGTCACCCAAAAGACGGAGTGTTGTAAGTCATCTTCTTCCTCCCCAAAATGTCCCATGTTCTAAAAAGTTTGTGAAAATATGATCTAGTTCTGAAGGGCTGGAGTTGTCTAAAGGAAATGGAGAAGGTGAAGTTTTCCATGAGATTACATGGTGTGAGAGCATAACCATAGTATTTCATAATCGACAATGAGTTGTCTTAAGTTTTGTAGATTTCAGGGTAGTGGCATCATCTCTCTGCTTGCTAAGTCACATGAGTAATGAGCAGTTCCTCTCTGACTCAAGGACTTCTGTTGCTTCCTGTTTGGTTTAACTTATCTAAGTATCTTAGAAACAGATAAAATATTATTTCAGCTCCTTAAAGATGGCTGGACTTATGTTTTTTCTTATGAACTAGGTGCTTTACCTCATTCAAATTTCTGGCATTTCAGAAAAATTTTTTTATCTCAATTTTCCTTTCGTTAACTTAAAGATGATTCCAGCTTCTCAACTGCAAGAAAATCCTCTATACTCACAATGAAGTAACCCTCTCCCCAAAAAAGTAAAACTTTCTAAAGAAAAGAGAAACCATGCTAAATGTCAAGAGCCAACTGGTTGCATTTTACTAAAATTTAACCATTTAAATCCCTTTTGATATAAACAGGGATGAGATTAAATAAACCACGAGATTGGCTAAATAACAAACAAAATCTGGCTGATTCCATCACTGTGTAGTGCATATGAACAAATGTGTGTATGTGAATTGTAATGAATATGGAGTGTAGACCGGAGTGTAGTTTTGAATACTCAAAACTCTTGCTGATACGTTGGGTAGAATTGTATAGGGGCATGAAGCATCCCTAATTAGCTCTATGTGAAGTTCTTGAAGGGGGAAAATTTACCTATAAAGATTTTGTGACGACACTTAGCTGGGACTTCTGAAAGCTGGTCCGAGCCAAGAACAAAAAAAAATGTAAACAAGATTTATGTGATACAACAGTCAGCCACAGCCCTTTTCCAGGCAATTTCCCCTTCCATTTCATGTCTCTGTCTATGGCAACGTTCTGAAAAAAGAAGTAGAAGTGATTCTCTTTGATATCTTCTAAGTACCCTTTTATCACAAGCCTTTAGCACTAGTGGTTCTTCAACAAGAAGGCTACTCAGTATAAGATGAATAAGGTCTGAGTATCTAATGTGTAACATTGAGACTATAGTTGATAACACTGTATTGTACAATTGAAATTTGCAAGAGTGTAGAACTTAAATGTTCTCACACACACACAAAAAAGGTAAACTTGTGGGGTGATGGATGTGTTAATTAACTCAATGTGGGGAATCCTTTCATGATGTATACATATAACAAATCATCACATTTTACAATTTCAATATCTTACAGCTTTGTCAATTATACTTCAGTAAAGCTGGAGGAAAAAAAAGAAGTCTATTGAGGTTGACAGTACTTCAAAACAAGAAATAGAGCCCCATTAATCCATGGCCTATAGCTAAATACACCTTCTATTCTTAGCTTCCCAGGCCATACCTCTTCCTCCATCACTGAAAGTGCCTCTTCAGCGACCTGGTTAGAACCAATCTGACGCTTGCTCTAACTTCATCCCCTTGAAGTAAGGAATCTCTATAATCTTTTTTATCTATCCACATAGCACAGAGAGTAAAAATTAAAATTTGTTTTTGTGTTCTTTCTTATTTTATGTATTCTTACAATAAGTAAAAAATTATTTTCATAAAAACGTGTTTTTTTTAACTAATAAAACTTTTATAGCAGCGCCAAAGCATCAGTATATTTGCAGAGTTACACAGGAACTGCTGATGTAAATGGTGTTGATCTGATAATCAAAGCACCTGTCTCCCTGTCCCCAACCAGGGTGGTTTCAACTACAATACTTCAGATCATTTTTTCTGGCCAAGAATTAACAACTCTAAGCCCATAACAACCAACACTCAGTAAACAGTACAAACGAAAACAAAAAATAAAACAAAACAAAACAGAAAACTAATGCCTAATGACACCTCTGCCCCAGGATGGAGTATTCAGGCCTCCCCACTGATTGCTGATTCTGGAGTCTGACATTGTTTCTCCACCAATGGGGCCCACTTGGCCTCAAGAAGACCCTTTGCTTGCCTTGTGTTATGGACTGCATGTTTGTGTCCCCTCCAAATTCACATATTGAAACCCTAATACCCAATGTGATGTTATCTGAAGATGAGGTAGTTAGGCAATGGTAGGTGCTCTCTCTATATTTGCTAAAAGAATGATTGAATGCTAGAGGTAGAAGCAATGGTGGAAGGGTTTACATCAGAGGTTAATAGCAACAAGAATTCCAAGAGGGAACAGAGGGACTTACGTGATATGGAGTAAAACCGCAGGCTAATGCAGCTCCACACTTCTAGAGACTTAGTGACTCGAGAGGCATCTGAGCCTACCTATAGACATTCCGACTTTAAATTAGCATTTTACAATTGTTTGCGACTTTTATATTTACAAAGCAGCAGCCAAAATCATAGCTGAACTACCAGTAGGTGTGTACCCACTGAAAGATGAACTGGCTCAGGCGATGAGATGTTCCTGTAAATAGGCACACCACCACTTGCGTTTAAAAATTTGGCAGTTGGGGTACAGTATTTGGAGGCAGGCAAAATTGCCTTCAGAGAGAAAGAGGAGATAGGAGATGAAAGAAAGTGAGGGTGGAGGAGTATGAATTCACAGGCATCATCTCCTTGGCTCAGCAGAGCAAAGCAGCAAAACATTACATATGCTCTGATGATTAATGCCCTGGGACTCGGTGACATCACTCTTTGGAGATCCACCAACCAGAATGTCACATCCTGGGTTGATGGAGAACCCCGTGGAATCTTACTGAGTCTGAGGGGAAAGAAAATTCTCCTCTCTACATAATATAGTTCAACGATGACTCAATGGAAAACACAACTCTAAATACACTTCGTTTCTCTTCAAGTTCTTTAGACATAAATAATTATGTTCATGCTTTAACCAAAGAAACATTGATACCTCTTAAAAAGGAATTTAAAAAAAAACACATTCCTTTCTATCATGCCTACCTAAATAGTCACTCACTGTTGGAATATGGGGTTAGGTGGTGGTGGGCAGGCTACTTAGTGCAAGAGAGGACAGGATGAGATCCCAGAGTAATCTGAGGAGACAGAAGCTGAACTTACAAACTTGAGTGTGTGGATCGGGGATCCAATATGCTGAGAGCAAGCACATAAGAGCCTGACTCTGGAAGGGTTTGATTAGAACCAAGAGGTCCAGTTGAGAACTGAGAATGCAGGGAAGTAGATTCCCTTGGCCATGGTGCAGAGCCTACAGCCAAGATATAAACACATCCAACTTCAGAAGAGAAAAGCATTTAAGAAAATACTTAGACTTTCAAACGCCTCCAAGACAGAGGAGGCCAATTGATGTGAGCAAAGGAAAAGTTGGAAACTTCTGTATTTTTAGACTATAGAGAAATAAAAGCAACAGTTAATAGACAAATTACATCTACATTTGCTGCTGCTTCCTGAACCCCTCAAAATTTATAATATAGCATGAATTGGAAAGCATGTTCCTGGACTTAAACAAAATATAGAGAAAATGCTAGAGACTGAATTCCAAGACTCATTTCTTTGAAAACATCTTAACCAGACATTTTAGAGGTAAATTTGAAAACCTACATGACATCTGTAAAAACATGAGTTTGGGCAGAAAACTAGTTTGTTTTAAGAAAACACTTTCATCGACATATCCCAGAGGATGGATTGGCTTTCCAATGGTTGAGCGAGAAGCAGATGTCTGTCCTTGCAGTTGTTATATTGACTCTGGCACTCTGAAGGAGCTGGCCAAAAGCATTAATTGTTCCAATATACTTATTTGCTCTCTGCTCCATTCCAGCTCTGCCAGGATATCAGATCTGAGATAATACCCATGTGCCTTTCACCATTTTCAACGATCTGCCCTTTTTTCCTTTGTCTCTGTATTGCACCCTGTATTTCTTTTTTCTTACTTAAAATAATTTTCCCCATTATTATGTCTGTTTGTTTTAGGCAGTTTGTAAAATATAAAAATCCTTTCTGGGGCTTCCCTGGTGGCTCAGCGGTTAAGAATCCGCCTGCCAATGCAGGGGACACGGGTTCGAGCCCTGGTCTGGGAAGATCCCACATGCCGCAGAGCAACTAAGCCCTTGTGCCACAACTAGTAAGCCTGTGCTCTACAGTCCGCAAGCCACAACTACTGAAGCCCGTGCACCTAGAGCCCGTGCTCCGCAACAAGAGAAGCCACCGCAACGAGAAGCCTGCGCACCGCAAGGAAGAGTAGCCCCCGTTCGCCACCACTAGAGAAAGCACGCGCGCAGCAACGAAGACCCAACACAGCCAAAAAATAAAATAAAATAAATTTTTAAAAAAATCCTTTCTGTCACCAATTATCATCATGGACATTTATCATGACTTTTCTATTCCTTTTTTTTATTGTTATTAATTTTAACTAGATGAGACAATTATGCAAAAATAATTACATATCCTCTTTTATTACACAAAGCATTATCTAATAACTGTTTTCTTTTCTCACTAAGAACTGCTCACAACATGATTTTATTTGTGGTGTGATGGTCCATCCTATAGCTGTACCACAGTTTCCACTTATTACCAACAAATTCAATTTTATTAAACATTGTTTCTAATATTGCACTATTAGAAATTAATGTTATAAAAATGTGAACATAAATCTTTGTCCACATAACCATTTTCTTAGGACAAATCCTTATATGAAAAAATATTGGTTTGAAAAATATGGCTGTCTTTAAGGCTCCCGCCAGAAGTTGCTAAATTATTGTCAGAAAGCTTCAACATGAAATCGTCCATCCATCCTGTAGAACTCCTGACAACCTGATTATTATTGGTTAAAAATCTTTGGTAAAATGTGCTCTGTGAAAACTGCTACCTAATTTTTGTTTTAATTTGAATTTCTGAAAAATTTGCCTTTCTTATATTACAAAAGAAGGTATTTTTCATATTTTGTTAACAATTTCTGTTTCCTCTTTTGTGATTTTCTTATAGATGTGTATGAAAAACCACAATTTCTTTAATGTGTTAGTTGTTGTTTATCTTTTCATTTGGTTTATAACATACAGAAACTTTTTTATTTTATCCATCAATCTTTTCCTCTGTGATTTCCTTAATTGCTTTTAAGTTTAGAAAATCCTTTTCCATCTAAAGATCAGGTAAATATTAAAGTATATTTCTTCTAAGTTATTTTGGTTTAGCTATTTAGGCTTAACTTTTTAAACTATTTAGAATAAAATGGGTTATTATTTTTAGGGGGATTTGCTAAACTGAATTTATTTAATCTAAATAATCAGTTTCCCCAAAATAGCATTTTAAATTACCCATCCCCTGTCTCACTGATATATGGTGCTTCATTTATCCTGTTAAGCTTTTCTTTTATTCTATCTTATTTATCTTTATTACATTAGTAGCTCAGATCTTTAGCTGGTACTGGTGCTTGTTCTCAGATTTCAGCTCTACCCCTTACTAGCTATCTAACAATAGACTAGTTATGGCCTCTCTGTGACTCAGTTTCCTTATCTGTAAAACAGGCATACCAATATTACTTCCATCATGAGACTGTCATGAAGAGTAAATTGATTAATAAAGAACTTAGAACAGTGCTTGGCACGTAGAAAGTCCACAGAAGTATTGGCTATTATTGTTGTCAGTGTTCTGTGTTAGCAGTGCAAGTCCTTCTTGTAACCCTCATCTTTCAAAATTGTCGTACCTCCTTTATCTGTTTTTCTTTTAGATAACCTTTATTTTCAAATGAAAATAGATTTTTTCTGATAATAAAAAATGCATGTCTATTATAAGAACACTTTTCAGAAAATGCATAAATATAATTTTAAATCACCTTTCATACCACCACCAAGAAATACACGCTCTTAACACCTAGCTAGAAGATTTCCAAATATTAACTCTTTATTAGTTGGGCACAACCTCTTATTTTGATAGAAGGTAGTCTGAGATACTGAGGCACAGAATGGGTGTCTATAGCTAAATGTGAAAAAGTAACATAACAGGCAAATGCGAGGTTTGCCCAAGGGGCTACATTTCTCAGAGCTGCTATACTATGTCAAGTTTGCCAGCTTCAATTTTGTCTTTCTCTGCTTCTTTTAACCTGGTTCAAAGATCAACTAAAATTGTGAACACAGAAATGAATGTTCTAGGAAAACAGAATCCCAAATTTGAGGGACTGCTGGTTTTTTTAGGTAATAATGAGTCACTGTAGAGTGACATCATTCAGAACAGTAAGTGTCGTACAGTTTTCTGTGGCCTTGAAAGTAGCTGCGCTATCAAAGAGAAGGCTTCCAGGAAGAGGCATCTCTACTCACCCACCTGTGCTGCTGCCTAGTCATTTCAGGATCAGTATCGATGACCATAAAATACAGAGGAGGCAGAAGAGTTAATGCACCTATCGTTTGCTAGACATTCACTGTCCAAGGGAAGGAGTCATATAACAAAACATCACTCAGTCCCACACAAAAGTGGAAAATCTGTTATCCATTTAGAAAGCAGACTTCTCTACTTCGGCTACCTATGACTTTTTATAATAATATTTCAATATAAATTAATGCTTAAGTAGACTATCTTTTACAGTAGCGTTAGGTTCACAGCAAAATGGAACAGAAAGTGCAGAGAGTTCTCATGTACCCCTTGTCCTCATACACACACAGCCTCCTCCCCCATCAACACTCCACACCAGCGTATTTATTACCACTGATGAACCCACACTAACACCTCATTATCACCCAAAGTCCAGAGTTCACATTAGGGTTCACTTTGGGTGTTGTACATTCTATGGGTTTTGGTAAGTATACAATGACATGTATTCACCATTGTAATATCACACAGACAAATTTCACTGCTCTAAAATCCCTTGTTCTCCACTGGTTCATGTCTGTCCCTCCAGTCCTTGGCAACCACTGATCTTTTTAATGTCTCCATAGTTTTGCCTTTTCCAGGATATCATATAGTTGAAATTTGGAATCATACATTTTGTAGCCTTTTCAGATTGCTTTCTTTCACTTAGTAATATATAGTTAAGATTCTTCCGTGTCTTTTCATAGCTTGATAGCTAGCTCATTTTTTTAGTACTGAATAATATTCCATTGTCTGGACATACCACAGTTTATCTATTTACCTACTGAAGGACATCTTGGTTGTTTTCAAGTTTTGGTGATTATGAATAAAGCTGCTTAAACATTCATGTGTAGGTTATAATGTGGATACAATTTTTCAACTCATTTGGGTAAATACCAAGGAGTGCAATTGGATCCTATGGTAAGAATATATTCAGTTTTGTAAGAAACTGTCAAACTGTCTTCCAGAGTGACTGTATCATTTTGTATTCCCATTAGCAATGAATAAGAGTTCCTGTTGCTCCACATCCTAGCCAGCACTTACTGTTGTCAGTGTTTTGTATTTTCACCATTCAAATAGGCATGTAGTGGTATCTCACTGTTGTTTCAATTTGTAATTCCCTAATGAGATGATGTTGGGCATCTTTACAAATGTTTATTTGCCATCTGTATACCTTCTTCGATGAGGTGTCTGTTTCAGATCTTTTGCACATTTACTAATCAGATTGATCATTTTCTTATTGTTGAGTTTTAAGTGTTCTTTGTATATTTTGGATAACAGTCTTTTACCAGATATGTCTTTTATAAGTATTTTCTCCCAGTCTGTGTCTTGCCTCTTCATTCTACTGACAATGCCTTTCACAGATAAGAAGTCTTATATTTTATATCAATTAATTTTTGCCCCCAAGATTGCACAAATGTAACAGGCTATTGAGGGCAAGTCTTCCTCTTACCCTAGATATGGCCTGTAAGGCCCCAATATTGGGATAAAGATGTTGGATAACTAATGACTGGAGCCACTATCTCCTTCAAGTTCAGACTCCTCAGGCAAGTTCAGATTCATCAGTAAACTCTTTATTCAAAGTAAACAAAATAATATAATATTGCCGTTAAGAACAGAAATGCTCCACTAAAGTGATCATAAGTGAAAAGTGAAGGAGTAGGACACTAACACACTTTGCATTGTATTTCTTTTTTTTTTAATTTCAAATACATATATAATTTTTCCAAGCCTCCAAATATTTGTTTTGTTAGTTTCTGCTTTATAACAAAGTGAATCAGCTATACATATACATAAATCTCCATATCCCCTCCCTCTTGCGTCTCCCTCCCACCCTCCCTATCCCACCCCTCTATGTGGTAACAAAGCACTGAACTGATCTCCCTGTGCTATGCAGCTGCTTCCCACTAGCTATCTATTTTACATTTGGTAGTGTATATATTAGTCCATGCCACTCTCTCACTTTGTCCCAGCTTAACCTTCCCCCTCCCCGTGTCCTCAAGTCCATTCTCTACGTCTGCGTCTTTCTGAATAAAAATCAGGAGACTCTGAATCAAGGAGAAACTATACAGGATTATTATGAATGCACTCAGTACAGCAGATTTATGGTATATTAAAGGAGTAGAAACATGGGTTTTGGAATTAGAAAGACCTAGATTCAAATCCTGACTCTGCTATTTGCTGTCTCTGTGACCTCTCAGAATTCTCATGGAAGATGGCCACAATAACGCCAACTTAACAAGGTTAGTATAAGGACGAAAGATGAAATGTGATGAGCACAATAACTGGCAGATGATAGGTGTTCAAAATATAGTGGCTTCTGTTATTTTTTTCTTCACTATTTATCATTACTCTGTATTATCATAGTTATTTATCCAGAGAACTAACAGCATTGGTAAAAACATATTTAAGTTGAAATTTGGATTTATGGGGGAAAAAACACTAAAAAATTCATAGTTCAGGGTAAACAAAATTCCTCAAAATAGCTAGCATTTGGTGATAACTTAGGTACCTTAGTTAGGGACTACTTTCCAGGTGTGAAAAATGTAAAATAAAATGTGTAAACTGTTGGGATCTGACCCACCATCTATGCCTTATCACAGTGTATCAGGCCTAGAGGGGCATTTAGAGAGGAAAGTAAGGCCCAAAGAGCTAAAGTATTTGCCTACAGACAGTCTGATCCTACCTCACCCCCACCTGTCCATATCCCTCATCTACTAACTTGTTGGCTGGTTCAGCCACAGCATACATTCAAGTGCTGATAAATTTCATCTTTGTGTTTTAAGAAAGGTATCAGTCCCATTTCCTCTATTCTTCATGCGTCATCTTGGGAGAGTACCTGGCAGCAGCCACATGCAAGCAAGCCAGCCGGTTCAGTACCACCTGACATACCAATGAATTACCAGAAAAGGATTTCATTTAATGACAGTCTATTTGATTTGTGGTCCCTGTTCCCTTCCTCCCTTTGACCATTTTTCTCTTCATTCATTAATCCTTCTATGTAGGGTGGGTGGCAGAGATGAACAAATCACTGAATTTGATGCATTTCATTCTGTTCCCTTTTAGACGTTCTTATAATGGTTTTCCCGAGGACAATCAATTAAACTATTGACTTAAATACTTTTTGGGGATCAATTATAATTCCAATTAACTGTGCCATCTGGGTTGTTCATTACCATTCTTGGGAAACATTTGTAATGGTGAGAAATTTTGTCTCCCAAGCTCATGTTTATTCATCTTCCGGTCTAGGATCTCATCTATCTTTAGAACTAGCCTCCTGGTTGGTCCTGCCTTGCTCTGTCTGCTGCACACCATTTTCCTGGCCTCAGAGGACTTATTGACATCTCCTTCTCTCCCCACCACAAGAAGTAACGTTTACTGATTGCTTTGTTATGTGCCAGTCACTCTACTAAGTGCTTTTTTGCATTATTTCTTTAAATCCATGAGGTAGACAATAGGGTTCTCGTCTTTCTAAAAGGAGGAACCTGAATTTCAGAGAAGGAAAACACTTTGCGCAAAGCCACAGGGGATTCAAACCCTAGTCTGCGGGGCACAGGCATGAATTACTTCTTCATCCAAGCTGCTCAGTCCCTCTCAGAGCCGGGCAGCTGGTGGGTTCTGAACCAACAGTCCTGCGATGAGATCAACAAGCTAGAGAAGCCTGACACTTTTTTCTCAAAAGTGACGTCCTCCAACACCTACATCTTTTACAAAGTAAAGATTCCCAGGGATATCTGTCCCACTCCACCTGATGATTTCCTGAATCTGAATCACTAGAAGTGACAACCCGGAACTAGTCCTTGAACACTTTTCATTTTTAAAAGTTTGAGATCCACTGCCCTGTGTCTTTCTTCTTTGACACCAAAAGTGTCCTTTAACAAAGCTTTCTTGGAGACAATGTCCTGACCTGTGGTGGTCTAACCTAAAAGCGTGACCACCCTGACGGGGATTTGAGGGAATACTGTGTGATCTGCTGCTCACAGCTCGCCTTTTGGCTGCAACTTATTTGATTAAGTTCCAGCTGCCTCTGCCTGAGCTCTGATTACCTTCTTCAGCCCTGTCTCACAGAAAGCACATAAAAGCAACTAGTTTGTGGACCTTTTTTTGGTAGCAGCTACAAAAAGAAATACCTTTTGTGATCAATAAATGTTTTTTAATTGTCATTCTTTGCAGATTGTACAGAGCTAAGAACAGAGTCCCTCTCCTCAGAAAGGCTAGTGTGGATATAGATAAGAAAATTAGCAAGTCTTCTCTCTCTGTCTCTTACACACACACACACACACACACGCACACACACCGTAAATTTCCATTAGCTGCCTTACCCTGTCTTCATCATTAGAATATTGTGTTTGAGCTCTAGCACTCAGCCAATTTAAACCTGGCTTCTTACCAATTCCCTCTTTTCTTTTCTCTTAATAAGAACCTTCAACTTTCTAAATGAGCCTCTTCTATTTTTCCCTTCTTGCAGTAACGTCACACTCCTGTTTTTATTGGACCTTTCTAACTATTACCAAAAGTTGTCTGGATATTACAAATTCAACCTTTGCCTTGATAGAAGACCCCTGTCATCAAATCTGCTGACCATATGCTATCAGAAAAAGTAGCAGAGACATAGTAACGAGAATGTCAACAAAAACGAGAGACCTAGTAAAAACAAGAAGTCCAAAATATTTAGGAAATAAACCAGAAAGAGCCAACCAGCTTACTCATTAAACACTTGAATAAGGAATTCCCAATAATAATTCCATCAATATTTTATTTATCTTATTAAAAAACACTTCATTAAAACTCGTTTGCTTCCTCCCCTCCCCCATATCAAAGACAAGAACATAATGAGAATCAACCGCATATTTCAAAGTCAAACTTACCATAGAAGTTGAGTTGGCAAATCTCAGTCAGAGATCCCTCCTGGTCTCAACACCAGAGCATATGAGGTGTCCTCTAGTCGGCTGCAGATGAATTTACAGCCCCCTGCAATGCAACAAGACACTGACATTCTGAAAAGGAAATTTGATCTCACCCTAACTCATGCTAACCTCCTCATCTTTCCTGAAGGGGGTTCCCATCTATTTATTCCAGGACATGGACAAACTGCTTAGTATCAAATACCTTACAAAGACAGAGGGAGCGTTCCGGGAAGATGGCGGAAGACTAAGACGCGGAGATCACCTTCCTCCCCACAGATACACCAGAAATACATCTACACGTGGAACAACTCCTACAGAACACCTACTGAACGCTGACAGAAGACCTCAGGCCTCCCAAAAGGCAAGAAACCCCCCACGTACGTGGGTAGACCAAAAGAAAAAAGAATAAACAGAGACGAAAGGATAGGGACGGGACCTGCACCAGTGGGAGGGAGCTGTGAAGGAGGAAAGGTAGGAAGCCCCTTCGCGGGCGGAGACTGCGGGTGGCGGAGGGGGAAAGCTTCAGGGACGTGGAGGACAGCACAGCAACGGGGGTGCAGAGGGCAAAGCAGGGAGATTCCCGCACAGAGGATCAGGGCCGACCGGCACTCAGCAGCCCGAGAGGCTTGTCTGCTCACCCGCCGGGGCGGGCGGGGCTGGGAGTTAAGGCTTGGGATTCGGTCAGAGGCAGGGAGAGGACTGGGGTTGGCGTTGTGAACACAGCCTGCAGGGGGTTAGTGCGCCACGGCTAGCCGGAAGGGAGTCCGGGGAAAAGTCTGGACTTGCCAGAGAGGCAAGAGACTTTTTCCTCCCTCTTTGTTTCCTGGTGCGCGAGGAGAGGGGATTAAGAGCGCTGCTTAAAGGAGGTCCAGAGACGGGCGCGAGCCGCGGCTAAAAGCGCGGACCCCAGAAACGGGAATGAGACGCTAAGGCAGCTGCTACCGCCCCCAAGAAGCCTGTGTGCGAGCACAGGTCACTATCCACATACCCCTTCCGGGGAGCCTGTGCAGCCCGACACTGCCAGGGTCCCGGGATCCAGGAACAATTTCCCCGGGAGAACGCACGGCACGCCTCAGGCTGCTGCAACGTCACAGGCCTCTGCCTCCGCAGGCCCGCCCCGCACTCCGTGCCCCTCCCTCCCCCCGGCCTGAGTGAGCCAGAGCACCCGAATCAGCGGCTCCTTTAACCCCATCCTGTCTGAGCGACGAACAGACGCCCTCCGGCGACCTACACGCAGAGGCGGGGCCAAATCCAAAGCTGAGCCCCTGGGAGCTGTGCGAACAAAGAAGAGAAAGGGAAATCTCTCCCAGCAGCGTCAGAAGCAGCGGATTAAAGCTCCACAATAAACTTAATGTACCCTGCATCTGTGGAATACATGAATAGACAACGGATCATCCCAAATTGAGGAGGTGGACTTTGAGAGCAAGATTTATGATTTTTTTCCTCTTTTCCTCTTTTTGTCAGTGTGTATGTGTATGCTTCTGTGTGAGATTTTGTCTGTATAGCTTTGCTTCCACCATTTGTCCTAGAGTTCTATCCGTCCGTTTTTAGTTTTTTTTTTAATTTTTTTCTAAATAATTACTTTTTTATTTTAATAACTTTATTATATTTTATCTTTATTTTATTTTACTTTATCTTCTTTCTTTCTTTTTTTCGTCCTTCCCTCCTTCCTCCCTCCCTCCCTTCTTTCTTTCCTTCTTTCTTTCTTTCTTTCTTTCTTTCTTTATACTTCTACTAATTCTTTCTTTCTACTTTTTCTCCCTTTTATTCTGAGCTATGTGGATGAAAGGCTCTTGGTGCTGCAGTCAGGAGTCAGTGCTGTGCCTCTGAGGTGGGAGAGCCAACTTCAGGACACTGGTCTACAAAAGACCTCTCAGCTCCACATAATATCAAACAGTGAAAATCTCCCAGAGATCTCCATCTCAACACCAGCACCCAGCTTCATTCAACGACCAGCAAGCTACAGTGCTGGACACCCTATGCCAAATAACTAGCAAGACAGGAACACAACACCCATTAGCAGAGAGGCTGCCTAAAATCATAGTAAGTCCACAGACACCCCAAAACACACCACCAGACATGGACCTGCCCACCAGAAAGACAAGATCCAGCCTCATCCACCAGAACACAGGCACTAGTCCCCTCCACCAGGAAGCCTACACAACCCACTGAAACAACCTTAGCCACTGGGGATAGACACCAAACACAACGGGAACTACGAACCTGCAGCCTGCAAAAAGGAGACCCCAAACACAGTAAGATAAGCAAAATGAGAAGACAGAAAAACACACAGCAGATGAAGGAGCAAGATAAAAACCCACCAGACCTAACAAATGAAGAGGAAATAGGGAGTCTACCTGAAAAAGAATTCAGAATAATGATAGTAAAGATGATCCAAAATCTTGGGAATAGAATAGACAAAATGCAAGAAACATTTAACAAGGACCTAGAAGAACTAAAGATGAAACAAACAATGATGAACAACACAATAAATGAAATTAAAAATACTCTAGATGGGATCAATAGCAGAATAACTGAGGCAGAAGAACGGATAAGTGACCTGGAAGATAAAATAGTGGAAATAACTACTGCAGAGCAGAATAAAGAAAAAAGAATGAAAAGAACTGAGAACAGTCTCAGAGACCTCTGGGACAACATTAGACGCACCAACATTCGAATTATAGGGGTTCCAGAAGAAGAAGAGAAAAAGAAAGGGACTGAGAAAATATTTGAAGAGATTATAGTTGAAAACTTCCCTAATATGGGAAAGGAAATAGTTAATCAAGTCCAGGAAGCACAGAGGGTCCCATACAGGATAAATCCAAGGATAAATACGCCAAGACACTTATTAATCAAACTGTCAAAAATTAAATACAAAGAAAACATATTAAAAGCAGCAAGGGAAAAACGACAAATAACACACAAGGAAATCCCCATAAGGTTAACAGCTGATCTTTCAGCAGAAACTCTGCAAGCCAGAAAGGACTGGCAGGACATATTTAAAGTGATGAAGGAGAAAAACCTGCAACCAAGATTACTCTACACAGCAAGGATCTCATTCAGATTTGATGGAGAAATTAAAACCTTTACAGACAAGCAAAAGCTGAGAGAGTTCAGCACCACCAAACCAGCTTTACAACAACTGCTAAAGGAACTTCTCTAGTCAAGAAACACAAGAGAAGGAAAAGACCTACAATAATGAACCCAAAACAATTAAGAAAATGGGAATAGAAACATACATATCGATAATTACCTTAAATGTAAATGGACTAAATGCTCCCACCAAAAGACACAGATTGGCTGAATGGATACAAAAACAAGACCCATATATTTGCTGTCTACAAGAGACCCACTTCAGACCTAGAAACACATACAGAATGAAAGTAAGGGGATGGAAAAACATATTTCATGCAAATGGAAACCAAAAGAAAGCTGGAGTAGCAATTCTCATATGAGACAAAATAGACTTTAAAATAAAGACTATTAGAAGAGACAAAGAAGGACACTACATAATGATCAAGGGGTCAGTCCAAGAAGAAGTTATAACAATTGTAAATATTTATGCATCCAACATAGGAGCACCTCAATACATAACGCAAATACTAACAGCCGTAAAAGGGGAAATCGACAGTAACACATTCATAGTAGGGGACTTTAACACCCCACTTTCACCAATGGACAGATCATCCAAAATGAAAATAAATAAGGAAACACAAGCCTTAAATGATGCAATAAACAAGTTGGACTTAATTGATATTTATAGGACATTCCATCCAAAAACAACAGAATACACATTTTTCTCAAGTGCTCATTGAACATTCTCCAGGATAGATCATATCTTGGGTCACAAAACAAGCCTTGGTGAATTTAAGAAAATTGAAATTGCTTCAAGTATCTTTTCCGACCACAACGCTATGTGACTAGATATCAATTACAGGAAAAGATCTGTAAAAAATACAAACACATGGAGGCTAAACAATACACTACTTAATAATGAAGTGATCACTGAAGAAATCAAAGAGGAAATAAAAAAAAATACCTAGAAACAAATGACAATGGAGACACGACAACCCAAAATCTATGGGATGCAGCAAAAGCAGTTCTAAGAGGGAAGTTTATGGCAATACAATCCTACCTTAAGAAACAGGAAACATCTCGAATAAACAACCTAACCTTGCACCTCAAGCAATTAGAGAAATAAGAACAAAGAAACCCCAAAGCTAGCAGAAGGAAAGAAATCATAAAAATCAGATCAGAAATAAATGAAAAAGAAATGAAGGAAACGATAGCAAAGATCAATAAAACTAAAAGCTGGTTCTTTGAGAAGATAAACAAAATTGATAAACTATTAGCCAGACTCATCAAGAAAAAAAGGGAGAAGACTCAATTCAATAGAACTAGAAATGAAAAAGGAGAAGTAACAACTGACATTGCAGAAATACAAAAGATCATGAGAGATTACTACAAGCAACTCTATGCCAATAAAATGGACAACCTGGAAGAAATGGACAAATTCTTAGAAATGCACAACCTGCCAAGACTCAATCAGGAAGAAATAGAAAATATGAACAGACCTATCACAGGCACTGAAATTGAAATTGTGATTAAAAATCTTCCAACAAACAAAAGCCCAGGACCAGATGGCTTCACAGGCAAATTCTATCAAACATTTAGAGAACAGCTAACACCTATCCTTCTCAAACTCTTCCAAAATATAGCAGAGGGAAGAACACTCCCAAACTCATTCTATGAGGCCATCATCAGCTTGATACCAAGACCAGACAAGGATGTCACATAGAAAGAAAACTACAGGCCAATATCACTGATGAACATAGATGCAAAAATCCTCAACAAAATACTAGCAAACAAGGCTTCCCTGGTGGTGCAGTGGTTGAGAGTCTGCCTGCCGATGCAGGGGACACAGGTTCATGCCTCAGTCCGGGAAGATCCCACATGCCACAGAGCAGCTGGGCCCGTGAGCCATGGGCGCTGAACCTGTGCTTCCGGAGCGTGTGCTCCTCAATGGGAGAGGCCACAACAGTGAGAGGCCCACGTACCGCAAAAAAAAAAAAAAAAAAAAAGAGCAAACAGAATCCAACAGCATATTAAATGGATCATACACCATGATCAAGTGGGGTTTATTCCAGGAATGCAAGGATTCTTCAATATACGCAAAACAATCAATGTGATAAACCATATTAACAAATTGAAGGAGAAAAACCATATGATCATCTCAATAGATGCAGAGAAAGCTTCCGACAAAATTCAACACCAATTTATGATAATAACCCTGCAGAAAGTAGGCATAGGGGGAACTTTCCTCAACATAATAAAGGCCACATATGACAAACCCACAGCCAACATTGTCCTCAATGGTGAAAAACTGAAAGCATTTCCACTAAGATCAGGAACAAGACAAGCTTGCCCACTCTCACCACTCTTATTCAACATAGTTTTGGAAGTTTTAGCCACAGCAATCAGAGAAGAAAAGGAAATAAAAGGAATCCAAATCGGAAAAGAAGAAGTAAAGCTGTCACTGTTTGAAGATGACATGATACTATACATAGAGAATCCTAAAGATGCTACCAGAAAACTGCTAGAGCTAATCAATGAATTTGGTAAAGTAGCAGGATACAAAATTAATGCACAGAAATCTCTGGCATTCCTATACACTAATGATGAAATATCTGAAAGTGAAATCAAGAAAACACTCCCATTTACCATTGCAACAAAAAGAACAAAATATCTAGGAATAAACCTACCTAAGGAGACAAAAGACCTGTAGGCAGAAAATTATAAGACACTGATGAAAGAAATTAAAGATGATACAAATAGATGGAGAGATATACCATGTTCTTGGATTGGAAGAATCAACATTGTGAAAGTGACTCTACAACCCAAAGCAATCTACAGATTCAATGCAATCCCTATCAAACTACCATTGGTATTTTTCACAGAAGTAGAACAAAAAATTTCGCAATTTCTATGGAAACACAAAAGACCCCAAATAGCCAAAGCAATGTTGAGAATGAAAAATGGAGCTGGAGGAATCAGGCTCCCTGACTTCAGACTATACTACAAAGCTACAGTAATCAAGACAGTATGGTACTGGCACAAAAACAGAAAGATAGATCAATGGAACAGGATAGAAAGCCCAGAGATAAACCCACGCACATATGGTCACCTTATCTTTGATAAAGGAGGCAGGAATGTAGAGTGGAGAAAGGACAGCCTCTTCAATAAGTGGTGCTGGGAAAACTGGACAGGTACATGTAAAAGTATGAGATTAGATCACTCCCTAACACCATACACAAAAATAAGTTCAAAATGGATTAAAGACCTAAATGTAAGGCCAGAAACTGTCAAACTCTTAGAGGAAAACATAGGCAGAACACTCTATGACATAAATCACAGCAAGATCCTTTTTGACCCACCTCCTAGAGAAATGGAAATAAAAACAAAAATAAACAAATGGGACCTAATGAAACTTCAAAGCTCTTGCACAGCAAAGGAAACCATAAACAAGACGAAAAGACAAACCTCAGAATGGGAGACAATGTTTGCAAATGAAGCAACTGACAAAGGATTAATCTCCAAAATTTATAAGCAGCTCATGCAGCTCAATAACCAAAAAACAAACAACCCAATCCAAAAATGGGCAGAAGACCTAAATAGACATTTCTCCAAAGAAGATATACAGACTGCCAACAAACACATGAAAGAATGCTCAACTTCATTAATCATTAGAGAAATGCAAATCAAAACTACAAGGAGATATCATCTCACACCAGTCAGAATGGTCATCATCAAAAAATCTAGAAACAATAAATGCTGGAGAGAGTGTGGAGAAAAGGGAATCCTCTTGCACTGTTGGTGGGAATGTAAATTGAAACAGCCACTGTGGAGAACAGTATGGAGGTTCCTTGAAAAACTACAAATAGAACTACCATACGACCCAGCAATCCCACTACTGGGCATATGCCTTGAGAAAACCATAATTCAAAAAGAGTCATGTACCAAAATGTTCATTGCAGCTCTATTTACAATAGCCTGGAGATGGAAACAACCTAAGTGTCCATCATCAGATGAATGGATAAAGATGTGGAACATATATACAATGGAATATTACTCAGCCATAAAAAGAAACGAAATTGAGCTATTTGTAATGAGGTGGATAGACCTAGAGTCTGTCATACAGAGTGAAGTAAGTCAGAAAGAGAAAGACAAATACCGTTATGCTAACACATATATGGAATTTAAGAAAAAAAAATGTCATGAAGAACCTAGGGGTAAGACAGGAATAAAGACACAGACCTCCTAGAGAATGGACTTGAGGATATGGGGAGGGGGAAGGGTAAACTGTGACAAAGCGAGAGAGAGGCATGGACATATATACACTACCAAACGTAAGGTAAATAGCTAGTGGGAAGCAGCCGCATAGCACAGGGAGATCAGCTTGGTGCTTTGTGACCACCTAGAGGGGTGGGATAGGGAGGGTGGGAGGGAGGGAGACGCAAGAGGGAAGAGATATGGGAACATATGTATATGTATAACTGATTCACTTTGTTATAAAGCAGAAAGTAACACACCATTGTAAAGCAATTATACTCCAATAAAGATTAAAAAAGAAAAAGACAGAGGGAAACAACAAAAATTCAGTAATGCCTATGTGATCCTTTAGCCCTGTACAAATGGAAAATCAGGGTTCTTCATTCTATAATGAATTAAGTGGAGAAAGAAACCATTTCTTATCTGGAGTCACTCCCATCTCAATGTTTCACATGTGGCTTTTATGGGGATGCTAAACTTTCAGAGTTTCAAATACTACTTACTGTAAACTAACTACAAATTTTATTCCCCTTGCTTTTGTTTTCAGATTAATAATGATTGCAATCTAATTGGAAGATACTTCCATAATTTATTCTGAACAAAATTTGAGACTTTTGGTTGACTTCATGCTGTTCAACTAAACCATGCTTACCTGAGTTTTCCCTTTAAAGCAAAGCAGGCATCATTTACACGGTCTATCTTTTCAATAGAAAACCATGTTAGCTTTTATCCCCATAACATTCATTTCCAGTCCCTAGAAACAATTTCTAGAGAGAGCAAATTTTCACGCATACAGCAGCTAACATATAAATATGCATCATGGAAAATTTTCCACACACAGAGAAAACATCATGATTTGGTTTGGAAAACAAGTCATTTTAAAGTTGTGGAAAATAGGATCTGTTCCTGCCTTTAAGGCAAGATCTGCCCCTGATATAGTCATTCTAGTTATTCTGCACCTGTAACCGGCTTTCCCGGAATTACCTTGAGATATGCATTGTGTGTGATCAGTTGAAAGTTCATATATTGTAACCTGAAAAAGAAAAAAAAAACTCTTCTTCTAGAATTTCTTCATAAAGGACAACCATTCTTAATAGAAAACAGCTTTTGTTTCCCAAATCACATTTGAACTGTTTAATTATTGAGTTTCTAAAAATCAAGGCAATTTTTATAGCAATAAACACATTGGAAAACATTGCAGCCTATGATTATCTATTGTGAGATAGAATCTCTTTTTTTCATCCTCAAATATTTTTTTAAATTATAGGGAAAGTAATCATAACAGTTGAAATTTTTACCCATGTAAAAGAAACACATCTTGTCTTATTGAGTCCCTTTTAAAACAACTCTAGTACTTTCTGCCAGTTACTAGTCAAGGTTCTGTATTGTGTGTCTAAAATCATATACACTTTAGAAACCAGCTGCTTTGACACATGCTCCCAGTTGCCTCTCTGACACCCTCTATCTCCCCTTCAGGATCTAGTTTGATGTATCCTCACAGATCAACCTGCCTGTCCCAATAGCTTCTTCCATGGCCGACCAAGAATCTGCATCCCTCTATACACCAGTTGCTCTAAGTGTTATTAAAATCAACCCAAATTCCATATTTCCAGAGTCTCTTGCAAGGTCTTAAAGAAATCTTTCTGGCATTTGCTCTGTCCCTACCTGTTCTGCAGGGCTGGAGGTAACAGCTGCGAGAAGGCAGTGAGAGCGGTGTGGCTGCCTTCTGGGAGATCCTGGTGCAGCACAGAGCTGGGGGAGGGCACAGTGAGGGCAGCTGGAGGAAGAGGAGGAGGAATAATTTGTGTGCCACTGCAAACATGAAATGGTGCCAAAAAAAACACCATTCTTTTTCCCAAGAAGTTCAAAGTGCTTTGCAAACATTAACTCATAAGACCAAGTAGTCATGCAGGAATTACTACTTTATTATGCCCTTAAGGTAACCACTGCGAGCAAGGTCATGAGGAAAGAGAGTCTATTCATTGTTTTATTAGACCACAGATATTTAATGAGTACCTACTGTGTGCAGGGCACTGGCCGTAGAGAAACAAGCAAGACAGCCAACATCTGTGCTCCTCCAGGCTCTTATGCTAGTCTATGGCCTCTTGTTTGCACGATGAGGGCACTAAGAACCTGGCTACACTTCTTATCACACTTATTTACACTTTATTTTTGCCCAAATTGTTTAATGGAACATGCTCCATCCTTCAGAATGCCTATAATGTGCTAAGTGCTGAGCAAACACACAAAAGAAAAATTTCTTAACTTAAATGTAAATCTCATTATGATGATAGGGATCGGGGAATATCAGTTCAAAGTGCTTTCTTTTAAGATGCCATAAACAAAGCTTTATTGTGAGCAACGTGTCTCTTGCAATGTTTGTGGAATTACTATAGGCAGACAAGAAAGTTTAATATCAGTAATATCATTCCAAGCAGCTTATATAAATAATTTGACTTTTAAAAATGATTAATCAGATGAGCGAGCATATTTGGTGAAGTGGAGAGCCTTTATCCATGGGTCTTTTCTGATCTCTTTTTTATTTTATGTGACAAAACGGCAGGTCAGACATAGAAAGTGACTTATGACATTTGTAAATACTTCTCCTTAGGCAATGGACTCTAGATAGTTTAAGGTATATGGTTATCTAAGACTAACTGGACCACAGAGGCTGCTTTTTAAAAGTGTGTGACTTTCTGATGATTCAAAATGGATTTAAGCTGTTGTGTTTTAAAGATCCAATATAAGGATTCTAGTCTGTTCTGAGACTCACTCACTAACCCAACTTAGAGGTTGTTGCAGTCCTCATTCAGCAACTTACACATAGTTTGAAAGGCAGAGGGAATTATAACACTACTTAAAACCCAACTTCAAACCCAACCCTCCCTCATAAACACTTCCCTGACTAAACAGAATATCACAGGGGTATAATATTAATTCGTCACTCAAGGGTATTAGTTTACACACATACCCAGTGAAATTCAAACTCTATATCTTATTAGTTTAATAGCCTCTGCATTGGGCCCCAAACTACCAGTCCAGCCTCAGCCTCATCTCCCCATTATTTGCACAGATTTTCATAATTTTCACTATATCTTACTTACCTGGAACTCTCTCTCTTGAAGGCTGCTCTTCACCCACTCTAACACATGCATATATTCACTCTGCCCACCTGGAAAATTGTTCAATTTTAAGATCCAGTGATATCTTCTAGTTATTTCTTCCCCATTTTCCACACCACTAGACTTATCACGTATTTAGTTATATAAGTATGTAACTAAAGCCTGCATATATCATGAATATCTCATATATAGAGATATTTCTGCATATGTTCAGCACCTAGTACTAAATCGTTGTTGAAGTAGAATTTCCTACAAAACATCAAAATAGCACTTACTGAGGCTGGCAAGGTGATCAATTAAATTTGGGTTTACTCTTCAAGTGAAAGCACAAATGGGATGTTTAAAAACCCTTTATCATGCAGAGCTGCTAATAAAGAGAATAACATCAATTAAATAAAAAATCAATTATTTTTTTATTAAAAAGCTACTACAGGGCTTCCCTGGTGGTGCAGTGGTTGAGAGTCCGCCTGCTGATACAGGGGACCCGGGTTTGTGCCCCGGTCCGGGAAGATCCCACATGCCGCGGAGCGGCTGGGCCCGTGAGCCATGGCCGCTGAGCCTGCGCGTCCGGAGACTGTGCTCCACAACTGGAGAGGCCACAACAGTGAGAGGCCCGCGTACCGCAAAAAAAAAAAAAAAAAAAAGCTACTACAGTAACATCAACACCATTGTCATTCAGCTTTTTATCCTTTAAATGAGCCAGGACCATACTCTACTCCAATTATAATCATAACACTGAAGAGAAAACGACATACTTAAGGAATTTCTACAGGGGATGAGAAATAGCTAACCATTGACAGCAGTGACAATACTAGCTGAAGCTACTTATTTCTGGTTTCAAATCAAACAAATGGAAGAGAAGGATAGGGAAGGGCCCAAGGAAAAAGAGGAAAGGAGAAAAGGGAGGGATTATATTTCTGTAAAAGATTATTCTTCAAATTCATTTTTGCCATTTTTCTCTTTATGAAAGTGAGAAAAGCAGATGTTCTTATAGGTTGTACAGAACATAGTGATAGGCAGTTGAAGATAAATACTACTTAGTAAAAAAGTTCTGTCTCTAGAGCTTTTTATAGAAATTATTTGCAGGGCATCCTGCTTTCTTTTCATTCTCTGGATTTGAAATATCTATGATCTGTTTTCTAGTTTTACCCAAATACATTTCAGGAAGTCAATAATTGAACAATGTTGGTTTGTACGTTTGTGTGAACTCTTGTGTGTTCTGTTTTACGTAAACTTAGTTGATAAAGCGGTTGGCAGGGTTTGAGAGGATTGACTCTAATTTTGAAATAAGTTCTACTGTGGGTAAAATGTTATTAAACAGCATTGCAAGCTACAGAGAAATCGTTCATGGAAGGAAGAATCAACCGAGGAAGCAAACCTCATTGTTGTCCTATTTTAAGAAATTGACACAGTCACCACAACCTTCAGCCACCACCCTGATCAGTCAGCAGCCATCAACATCAAGGCAAGACCCCCCACCGGCAAAAAGATTATGACTCGCTGAAGGCTCAGACAATGGTTAGCATTTTTTAGCAATAGTTTATAATTTAGGTATGTACATTTTTTTGGACATAATGCTATTGCATAGTTAATAGACTACAGTATAAACATAACTTTTATATGCACTGGGGAACCAAAAAGTCTGTGTGACTCAACTTATTGTGATATTTGCTTTATTGCAGTGGTCTGGAACCAACCCTGCAATATCACTGCGGTGTGCCTCTACTTTGTGTGTGTGTGTGTGTGTGTGTGTGTACTCTTGTGTGAACCTGTGCATAGCACGTATATTTAAGACCTCATACTTTCAGTGGGCACAGCGAAGTGCTTTCTCGTTCCTTGTTAGCTCATCTGATCCTCACAGCAACGTTTTAAGGTGGATATGTACCTTACAGAAGAAGAAATTGAGTCTCAGATAGATTTAGTAACTTGCAGAATTAATATATAAATCCGGGCAGTCTGACGGCTCTCCCAAAGTTCCTCCTGTCATATACCATGTGAATACTTTAAAAATTATTAGAGATGCAGCTTTGATTCTTTACATTTCTTTAAAAATGCCAACATTGCACCCCTATTTACTGAGCAAGATGTATACATATGACACAAAGATTTATTTTTTTTCCTGGATACCTGGAAGTCTTCTAAGAAAGCCACATGTCATCCAGGGGATGCACTCCTTGATTAATTAGACCTCATCAACATGCAAGCAAATATTTATTTTTAGATAAAACCCCAAACTTTCAACCTTCATTAATTCTTTAGCAGGCAATGCAAATTCATTTTTCCTGCCAAATCCAGCAGAGGGCAGGATGCTCCCACCAACAGCCAGCTAGCTGGTGCCAACAGCCAAACCAGAGCAACTGCTTCGTAGAGAGTGTTCTACCTTTAGAGCAATCACCATTTTCTCACCTGGATCTGATAAAGGGTGTAGGCTTGAGCTGCGAATAGCGGCTGTGGGATGTGGCCTCGGAAACGTCAGGAAAAGTTTTGCTTTGGAGGTTGCCCATGTTTTGTTTGGGACTTGAAATTAAGATACCTGGAAACCAGCCAATTCCAATTATCTTCCTGAAATATCTTTCTGAAGAGGCTACACTAGGGAATTAATTTAAAATGTGGCATGATAATTTCTGTTTCTGGTTTTAGGTTGTCTGAGGTCACAGCTGGGCTATTACACTCACATGTCCTGTCTCAGGTCACCCACCTCAGCCCACCCTGCACCTACCAGCTCTCTCTGTCTTTCAAAACTTCTCGTGACTTCCCACTGCTTGCCCTCCTCTGCCTGTCATTACTGCACAGTCCCCAATGATAGGGGCTAATGACCTCCTGCTTGATAATTCAAATCCTCTCTCTCTCCCCAGGCCCAACTCAGGGATCACCTCCTCTAAGAAGTTTCTGGAGATCCCAGCCCCAACGATCATCATCAAGAAATTTTCACCAAATGAAATACTAGGTGAAGGATTTATACCAGGTCTTGGATCTAAAAATATATTGCCCGTTCCTCCTCGTGCAGGTAGTAGCATGGTCAATGCCAAATGGAAGGGAGCAAGGATAAAAACCACAGCTCACAGTAGGGATAAACCAGGGCTTCTGAAGGTGGTAGAAAAATTGTAACCATCTGCTAGAGTTTTCAAACTATGGACTGGAAGTTTGTCATTGGTACCTCAAAGGTTTCCAGAGTTGGGTGGTGGCTGGGGAAGGGATGTTGTTTGGGCAGGCTTTCCATCACTCTACCACACACTCCTCTCTCCACATGTCCCCTGATGGAGCAATTCCTTTTTTCCTTGTATTATTTATGTACACCTCTGGACACTACATACAGATTTCCTTTAAAGAAAAGAGGCCTTAGAAAATAAGCAAATAAACAATCCCTTCGTCAATAATCACAACAACAGCAAAACAAATGTTTAAAAGTTTGAAAATCATTGCTTAAAAATCCAAAGACCTGGGCTTCCCTGGTGGCGCAGTGGTTGAGAGTCCGCTTGCCGATGCAGGGGACCCGGGTTCGTGCCCCGGTCCGGGAAGATCCCACATGCCGCGGAGCGGCTGGGCCCGTGAGCCATGGCCGCTGAACCTGCGCGTCCGGAGCCTGTGCTCCGCAACGGGAGAGGCCCCAGCAGTGAGAGGCCCGCGTACTGAAAAAAAAAAAAAAAAAAAAATCCAAAGACCTTTCTTTACTCTTGAAGTAACCAAGCCTGGAGAGGGGGAAAGACTGAGGTGGGTTTCTGGATGGAGGGTGAGAGAAGTAAGATCTGAATCCTTATATTTAGTCTCTAAAGCCCAAGATGGGGACTTCCCTGGCTGTCCAGTGGTTAAAACTCCACGTTTCCAGTACAGGGGGGTGTATGTTTTATCTCTGGTCAGGGAACTAAGATCCCACATTTTAAATAAATAAATAAATTATAAAGCCCAAGTTGCTCTCCACTAAAAGATGGGGCTTGCATTGAGCCTGAAGGAAGAGGAAGCATTAAATAAAGGAATGAAGCCCTCAGCCACCAGTGGATACAGCATTCCAACCAGTGCAGCTACTTGGAGCAAAGTGAAAGACAAAATGTGTTTGCATGGGCTTGACCAGCAAAAGAAGATTAAGGTTATACTTTTCAGCACACTTATTGAACACTGACTATGTGTAAGGCAATGTGTGGGACAGAGCGGTGAATGAGATAGAGGTGGCACCTCTCTGTGTGCATAGAGCTTACATTCTAATAGGGGAGACAGACAGGATTGTAACTTGATAAATGCTGCATTGGAGAAGTTCAGGGTGCTACAAGAGCATTCTTAAACTCTATGACCAGCACCACTTCCTGGATTATTCATTTGACCCCATCTCTTTACTTATGCAAGAAATCACCTATATTCTAATAGCATAAAATCCTACCTGGCTCTCCAGAGAGCTTCCCCACCCCCAAGACAGGCTCTAATCCCACCCAGTCTCCTCCAATCTGGGACTGTTCCTCAGCCTTATATTTTCTTTGTCTTTCGTGACCTTGACACTTTTGAAGAATACTGGTCAGTACAGAACAGTTCATAAAATGTTCTTCAATTTGGGTTTGTCTGATGTTTCCTCATAATTACATGAAAGTTATGTGGTTTTGGAAAAACACCAAGAAATGATGTTGTGCACTTTTCAGTACCTCCTATCAGGAAATCCATGATGTCAGCGTATCACATTATTGGTGATGTTAACTTTGGTCACTTACATTGGTGTCTGCCAAGTTTCTCCATTGTAGAGATACTACTTTATCTTTGTAATTAGTATCTTGTAGAGAGATATTCTGAGATTATGCAAATATCTTGTTTCTAATTATGTTTCTGCCTACTGATTTTAGCATCCATTGAGTCTTCCTTATGACAACTATTACTGGGCATTTGCGAAATGGTGATTTTACATTTCCACCATTCCTTCTACATTTACTGATTGGAATTTTACTGTAATGAAGAGCAGTCTTTTCTGCTGTATTTATTTATGTAGTCAATCATCTGTATTAATCAACAGACGCACAGATATTTATTTTATTCAGTGTGTTATAATCCAATATTGTCATTATTTATTTTGTTACCCAAATTATCCCAGCTTTGGCAACTGAGCTACTTCAGGTTGGTGTCCAAGCTTTTCAATATGCTCCCATCATTTATTGAACACTTACTTTCTGGTACCACAAGATGATCAAGGATTACCGTATGCTTTCTGCACCCAGCCCTGGATTCAGTCATTTTATTGAAAAATGGCACTTAAAAACCAAGTTCTGGGTACTAGGTATACTCATTACTGCTGGGGTGTCATTGCTTCTAGGTTTTCTAAGTGAACAGAGCAAGGAAGTACATACATGTATACACATACAATTACATGTACATCTGTATCTATTTTTATATCTCCCTTTTTCTCTCTCTCTCCCCCTATATATATTATATATACATAATTATTATAGAAAATTATTATAAATAAATATATCTATATTACATAATATATTATGTATATATATATAACTAGTAGTGAAACTGATACCTACGATGCTAATACCTGAAGTTCACTCTAGTCTTCTCCCTTTCCTCAGTTGTATTTGGCTCTCATTCTACAAAATTTATTTACTTATTTACTCACTTTCAGAATACACATAGTTTCAGAATTACTAATATATATACCTCTGTGAAAAACAAATTTACTAAAAAGAGTACAGTATTTGTGTGCAGCGCTTTTGGCTTTGGCCTTGTAGAATATATTCAAAATACTGTTTTTCAATATTACTTAGGTTTGTTATTTTCTTTTTTATCCCATTTGTTATGGTTGTGGTATTCATTTCTAGTACATTTATTAGTAATCATTTGTATTCTGTTTTGATTCTCACACATCCTGGTTAATATTAATTATCTGTTTGTTAATATGTGAGCCACTACTTGGTTCTCAAAGTCAGAACTGTACAAGAAGGTGTGTTTACAGAAGTGTCCCCACTCATCCCTTCTACCCATTCCCTCTCCCGCATTCTTCCTGCTCCATTCCCAGTCACCTCTGTAGGTAACCAATCACATTAAAGTTTTTTGGTTTTTTTGTTTGTTTGTTTTGCGGTACGCGGGCTTCTCACTGTTGTGGCCTCTCCCGTTGCGGAGTACAGGCTTCGGACACACAGGCTCAGCAGCCACGGCTCACGGGCCCAGGCGCTCCGTGGCATGTGGGATCCTCCCGGACCAGGGCACGAACCCGCATTCCCTGCATCGGCAGGCGGACTCTCAACCACTGCGCCACCAGGGAAGCCCTAAAGTTTTTAATTTATCCTTGCCATATTCCTTTTTGCACAAATGAGCAGATATATGTATAATTTCTTCTGTCTCCTTCATGTTTACTTGAAGGGTATCATACTCTAGATATATTTTGGCACTTTGCTTTTTTTCATATGAAAGC
Organism: Delphinapterus leucas; assembly: GCF_059928025.1. Taxonomy (NCBI): domain Eukaryota; kingdom Metazoa; phylum Chordata; class Mammalia; order Artiodactyla; family Monodontidae; genus Delphinapterus; species Delphinapterus leucas. The sequence continues at coordinate 73,988,227 of NC_143136.1, read as the reverse complement.
ATATCCTGGATATCACTACATGTTGGTTCGAAGTGGTATTCCTCATTCTTTTTTTATAGCTGCATAATGCTCTCTATTGTGTGAATGTATTGTAGTACATTAAGATGGTTTCCCATATTTTGCCTTTATACACAATGCTCAAATGAATAATATTGTGAATTGTATTGCTAGAGATAGGTCTCCAAAATAAATTCCTAGCAACAGAACTGAGTCAAAAATAAAAGCATATGTACCTTTGTTAAAGATTGCTAAATTTTCCTGGGGAGTTTTAATACCTAATAATGTCCAAGCCCTACCCACAGAGGTTCTTGTATAATTGAAGAGTGCAGCCAAGCAACAGTATCATTTTTTAATACTTTCTACCACTTTCTCAAGGCATAATTTACACTATAAATCCACATACTCTAAGTGCACAATTAAATAATTTTTCAAGTAAATTTATAGATTTGTTCAAACATCACTACTGTTGGTATCTTTTCAAAGCTTCCTAATGATTCTAATGACAATCAAGAATTTAAGACCACTAAACAGGCCCACTACTGTTGGTGCTTTTTGCTACCACAGAGTGTCGCTATTAAAGACCCATCTGTTACTTGGAGGCACCAGGCTTTTCCTACACTACAGTGTCCCTGCTAGTTTAGATCCAATGGAACCTGTTTCACATTGAACAAACTGCAGCTCAAGATCCATTTTCCTTCTTCAAAGTGGAATCAAAATCCCTAAGCTACAAAGGCTGCATTTGAGGGAGTTTCCAGCAAAAGTTACACACCTGTCCAAACCAGTTCTCCACAAGACTCATATGCCGAAACCACGTCATTAAACCAGAGTTCATTTGTGACTTCTTTAAGGATATTCTCTTTTTCACGTCAATCTGTTCCTTCTATCTCAGCAACTAGCTGAGTACAACCCTAACAAAGGAGAAGCCAACATAAATTTTAAATGTCTCCCATATGAGATACTCCTTTGAACGTCTCCCTTAAGAAGCACTCATACTGTTCCTTATATAAAGGGTGTAGCTACAGACTCAGTCTGGCAGATGTTGAAATGGTTTCCTTAGGTAGGTGATATTTGAACAGAGCTTTAACTGAAGACTGCTAATTAACCTGGTGAAACACAGGGAGGTGAAGGAGGACACACCCCAGGCAAAGCAAGATGCATATATATGCAAAGACCCTGCAGGAGGATAGAACAGGAAGGCTAGTGTGACTGGTGCACAGAGAGATGATGGGGGAATATGTTGCTAGATAAGACTAGACAAATAGACCTGAAGCCAGATCATCTGGGCTCATTAGAAACCTGAAAGAATTTGCTCCTAATCTTAAAAGCAGTGGAGTCCCACTGAAAAAAATATACGTTCTGGATTAGAGGAAGATAGGGGGGAATTGCATGACATGACAATATTTACTAAGAAAAGTTCACTGATTGCAGCAAAGAAAACAGACTGGCCAAAGTAGCTAGTGGAACCTCATTTAGAAAACTAATGCTTTGAAACAGGGAGAAATGATTTTTTAAAAAACCCAGTGGGTGACTAGAGTGGTGCTAATATTGAGAAAAGCAATAGACTGACAGGATTTAATGACTGGTTGACTCTGGGGGCTGAGAGAAAAGCATTGAGGATGACTCAGGCTAACAGACTATACCACCCACTTCTCCTTATTGCAATCATCTCTGGTCCTCATCATTCTTTTTAAACTTTTAGCTCCTAGCTCTCTGTCATTTTCTCCATCCTGTGATAATTCTTGATTATTTCAATATATGTGCAGAAAATCCTTCCATTTTCCTGGTGGCTTAGTTCCTTGATTTCCTCTCCTTCAATCATTTTGTATTCTGTTACCTTAGCCACAGATTTCCATAGACATATACCTGACCTTTCACCACTATTAACTGAAATCCCTCCATAGTCTCATTAGCAAAAACTCCTCGTAGTACTACAACTCCAATAATTTTTTTACCCTACATGGTCCCGTATTCCATTGATTCTACCATGGTTGCACTGTCCCTCATCCCATCGTATGCTCACTTTCATTACTAAAAAGATTAAATTCCAGAATCAATTGTTGCAATTACTCTCTTTCATATACTCTCAACTCACTCAGATGTCTCTCAATCTGTAGAACCTCTTGGCCAAGCCACCATTATGATAATTAAATGATGCCCTTTGAAGTTGTGTAAAAATAAGCCATATGCCAGGTATCTTCTGTTTTTCCCTTAAGATTTAATCTCTTTCCTTCTCCTTCCCACTCCATCCCCTGGGAAGCTGACCTGTAAGTACTATATCTACAGTGTTCTCATGCCCTCTGCTTTCAGATGTACAACCAATGGAAAGTCCTAGCAGGAAATAGAAGGGATAGAGAATAATAGAGTTCTGATTATTTATTTCACTGGTTCCATCCCTGCAATTCACCAAAGTTTGTCCATGTCCCTAACTGAAGTCAGTTCACTGGCCTGTTGTAGGGAATTCACTCTTCTTCTGAATTTTGGAAATCTCTGCTTTCACCCAGGCCTTCCATCTAGAGATGTTAGTAGCTCCACTGCTAGTAGACCTGTGTTCCAGCATATCCCTGTAGTTTGACTGCACCCCACTCACAAGTTCTGTTTTACATTTATTATTAAAATATAAGTGAGACACAGTGAAATGTACATGAGCCAATCAACTTTGACAAATGTATACCCCTAAAAATCCCACATTCGAATTAAAACATAGAACATTTCCATCACATCAGAACGTTTTCTCATGACCCTTTCCAGTCGGTACATTCTCTGCCACAGCAGACACTGTTCTGATTTCTGTCACCATATATTTTGAACTTCTGTAAATTAAATTTTTAATTTTTATTCTTGCTTTTTGCTCTCAACATCACATCTATGAGATTCATCACATAGTTTTATCTGTGGTATGTCTCCTTTTACTGTGAATGTTATTCCATTGTATAAATATACTATTAATGATCTCTTCTTCTAGTCATAGACATTTAAGTGGTTTCTAATTATTGGTTTTTATACATAAAGATATTATGAGTATTCCTCTACAGTATTTTTGTGGGCATATGTTTTCATTTTTCTTAGATAATTAAAGAGGAGTGGAAGTGATGAGTCATAAGGAAAACCTGTTTACCTTTATAAGAAATTGCCAAAGTTTTTCAAAGTGATTGAATAATTTTATATGCATAAGTAATGCATAATGGCTCCAGTTGCTCCATGTTTTCATAACATTTGGGGTTTTCTATTGTTTTTATGTTTTTAGGCATTTTACTCAGTGTGCGGTAGTCTCTCATTGTGGTTTTAACTTGCATTCTAATACTGAGCGCCTGCTCATGTGCTTTTTCACCATTTGTCAGTCTTCTTTTGGGAGGTCCCAGCCTTTGTCCCAGTGGGGAAGGGAGCATTTATCTTTTTATAATTGAATTATAAGAGTTCTTTTTATATTCTCAAGGTAAGACTTTTTCATATACATATATTTTGAAAAATATTCTTTCATTTGTGCCTTGCTTAATCCACATTTTCTGTAGATCAGATAATAATAGTGTATCAATGTTAATTTCCTATTTTGATCATTATATTACTGTGGTTATCTAAGAGAATGCCCTTGTGTTTAGGAGATACATACTGAAGCAGGTAGAGGTAAAGAAGCATCATGTCTGCTATATATATATGGATGAAAGAGAGACAGAAAATGTTATAGCAAATATAGTAAAATGTTAACACGGAGAATCTGAGTGAAGGGTAATAAGGAAGTGTTTATACTAGCAACTTTTCTGAAAGTCTGAAATTATTTCAACATAAAATTTAAGAAAGAATTTATGATATGAAAGAAATCATAGGAAGAAAGTCTTTTAGTAAGAAGGAAGGTGTTATGGACTGAATGTTTTTTGGCCATGCCACATGACTTGCAAGGTCTTAGTTCCCTGACCAAGAATCAAACCTAGGGCCATGACAGTGAAAGCACTGAGTCCTAACCACTGGACCACCAGGGAATTCCTGGACTGAATCTTTTTATGTTCCCAAAATTCATATGTTGAAGCCCTAACACCCAATGTGATGGTCTTAGGAGGTGGGGCCTTTGGGAAGGTTTAGATAAGGTCATGAGAGTAGAGCTCCAATGATGGGATCAGCACCATTATAAGAAGAGGAGGGGAAACCAGAGCTCCCTTCTCTGCCATGTGAGGATACAGCAAGAAGGCAGCCGCCTACAAACAAGGAAGAGGGATCCCGCCAGACACTGAATCTGCCAGCACCTTGATATTAGACTCCCCAGCATCCAGAACTGTGAAAAATACATATTTGTTTTTTAAGAAGCTACTCACTCTATGGTATTGTGTTATAGGAGTCTAAACTAAGACAGAAAGATTCATCAGACATGTACTGGTGGGAAGTCAAGTCAGATAAGGACTGAAGACATTGAAAAGGTATGTAGAAGCTAAATTATAGCAGTTTTCAAGGTCACCCTAAAGATAATTGATTATATTCCTGAGGGATACATTAACAATTATTGAACATTGGGACAATATGTGTGATGCACTATTTTAGGAAGATTAATCTGGCAAAGGCATTCTTAGGGAGACAAGAGACTAGTTGGAGGCAACAATTCATAAATAATTGCAACAACCCAGCAAATGAAGATTTGGACTTGGGTGGTAATGAGAATGAAAAAGAAGGAACAGATATGAAAAGCATTATGATGCAGTAGCTCTGGATGGGCCCTAGAAATCTATAATTTTCAAAACTCCTCAGGAAAGTCTGATACACAGCCAGCCTTTGAGACTAGAAGAGGTACCAGCACCATATAGTGGCATTAATGGAGCAAGAGCCCTGGACAGAGGAATCCATGATCAAAGGGAACAAGATTGATGCTAAAGAAAGTGGAAGGTTACCATAATAAAATTGTGGGTTTAATTATTATAAGACAGAGCACTTGAACAAAATGAAACCTCAAAGTAATAAATCCAAAGGGAATGTAATGAAGTGGACAACTTTACACTGACTAGAAATGAAGCTAGAGATTTTGATGGGGGCTGTTCAATACTGTTTAGGACAAATTTTTTTATATCTTGATTAAATTATAATGAATTACAAGTTTTATTTTATGTATATTGGGGAGAGTATGAATTGATAAAAATATGTATGATATAATACAAGCTCTATCTACTCTTATTCTCTTTCTTCATCTCCCTCATTGGCCTGAACTGTAAAAACCTCTCTTGCATATTTCCTAAAGAATGAACCAAATGCCTGTTCCAAAGAACTTCTAGTTATACACTCTGTTCTCTGTAATGTCTACCTCATGAGCCTCTACAGCATCGTATACAGTAGTGCTTTGTGCTCAGTGTCAAACAAAATGGAGTGAAGTCACCTTTCCAGAGTCATAGGAACAACATAAATCTCCCTTTCTCCTGCCCCCCCCATAGGATTCAAATAATCACTAATAATGAACATATTTTTAAGAAAATAAGGTTTGGCTAATCCAGACAGTAAATACACAAGCAAACAATGGAATAAACTGAGAGCTACATCAAGTACTTCAAGGCGGTCAATAAATGGTAGCCTCCTCCCCCAACCAACTCCATCCACTATGTGAGGAGGGTGAAAGGTAGTAAAGAAATTGTAATTTTAAAATAAAGTTCATTTGTGTTCTTACTGCCAACCTCAATTCCCTCCTCAGGCAACAGACTTATTTCTCTTGGGCCCTGTTGGCAACAAATTCATTTCTATTGGGCCCTGTTGGGATATAAAGTGTTTTACAAAAGGAGTGCAGAGAGGTTACAAAGTAACTTTCAGGAATATTTTTTGCTTATTGTGGGAGGAAAGAGAGAGTAAGCCAAGAGCTCTGGGAACAAAAATTGTCTCTCCCACTAATTCTACCAAGTAGAGACTCATAGTAGTTAATGAGCTGTTCTTTTAAAGTGCAAAGGTCTTATAGGGTTAAGCCTCACTTGCACCTGAATGTCATTAAATAAATAATCTATTTTAGCTAAAATTCAAGGCAGAAAAGTTTGTGGTAGGGGAAGTAGATATGAAGAAACTTTCTGAGGATTAGGGGAAGTGGCAGACTTCTGACAGCTAGAGCCCCAGAAGGCAGTGAGTATCTGAAACTAGGGAAAGAGATGGCAGTGTTTCCAAAGAGAAAGGGACAATGGCCAGGTTCAGTGTTGACATTTTGATCAAAGGTCAATGAGCAGTGGATGTATGACACTCATATTCCCACAGAACTTTCAGATGACTACAGTAAGATAGTCAGACTAATAATAATAGTTTCTCTTATTTTCATATAAAAATAATAATTCTTACAACAATTTTACAAGACAGATATTATATCATCGTTTCCTGATTGAGGAAACTTGCACACAGGGAAGTTATATAGCATGTTTGCGGTCACACAAAAACTCGTAAATGTAAGAACAGAATTTGACTATAATTTTTTTGACAGCAAAATGTATCCTGTCTTCAAGGAAGGCCTCTACATTTAGCAGGCTACAAATCTCATCTTCCTTCCGCTGGGCTCAATCTTCTCAGTCTAGAGCTCAATCTAGTTCAACTCAATGTCTTTCTGGTCAACCTATGCCCTTTTACAGAAGGGTTTCAAAGAGTGGAAGGAACTCAAACTGTGGATTTAGGCACCCTGGGTTCCACAACTCAGCTCTTCCATTTATGTGCTATGTGGCTGTCAGCGTATATCCTTGTCTGTAAAAATTGATGATCATACCAGTTTACAGTATTCTTGGTGGTTATTTGAGTTACCTATTGCTGCATAACAAACCACCTCACAATTTAGTGGCTTAAAAATGACTCACAACGTGGGGTTCCAAAGATAAGCATTCCAAGAGAAAGAGCTGTCAGGTGGAAGCTCTGTTTCTTTTTGTGCTCTAGCCTCAGAAGCCACACAGCATCACTTTTTATAGCAATCTATTCTTTGAGGTAGCCACTAAGGTCTGCCAGGTTTTAGGGAATGGGATATACAGTCCATTAATGGGGGAGTGGCAATGTTCTGGAAGATCACTTGGGGCCAAAAATAGAGTAGAGGCTGCTCTTGAAAACTAAAATATGCCATGATTAACTTTCAGGCCATACCAATTCACATCTCTTCCACAAGCAAAATACACTCACTTTCTTCCCCAAGACCTCTCTCCCAAGCTCATCAAGCTTAGACTTGAGGTTTAGGATATTGTCATCTAAATTTGATCAAGTGTTTTGGGTGTGGTTCCTTGGGTTAAGCACCTTGAGTGCCATTCCTCTTGATCTTCAGATCTGTGAACTAAACACATGATTCATCAACTCCACATACACCTGAGATACAATGATGTGTTAGACAGAGGAAAACCATTAAATGTACTCATAGTCAAAAAAGGTAAAATAGATGAAACACAGTAGTCACTGGTTCATAACAATTCTGAAATACAGCCAGGTACATGTTACCAGTTCCCTGATAAGTGCTCAGTCCTACTACCAGGAATTCTCCATGGCTCTTTGCTCTGCTTTTTGGGCTCTTTCCAAACACTGACTCATCTTTCTATTCCCTAAAATATAGGTTACCTTTACAGTTGAGTGGTTTTTTAATCTGTTTCCTGTCCATAGATTTTGAGGGGTCCAAATATATCTTTTCATGTTGTACTATCTCTATCATTTTCAGTACAAGGAGATAAAATTCCTTTAAACACTCTGTGGGTTTCTTATGAATCAATTTATAATCCACCCCATTAGAGAATAGAAATATGTCCAAATCTCACTGGGATAAGCCTTTTTCTGACTTGAGCTCTCTTTAAGGCCACCTCCTTTAAGATTCTTAAAAAGCTTATTGTTTTTATAGAATGAATCTGTGAAGCACCTACCAAGATCCCTAGAGGGCCTTTTGTCTGTTTGAAATGGTCTATAAGGCACTATCTAAAACCTTTATGAGGCTTTAACAAAAGGTTTTATATTTAGACCACATTTTCCTGACAGCACCCTGGATTTGATCTCTGCTCAGAAGCCACATCTTAATTTTAGCATCATTTGCCATCTGGAGAGGCTGGGAATGAGAAACAGTTTTCTTTTCCAACCCAGCAAGTCCTAGAGACTTTATATATAACAGTTCTTTCTTTAGCTCATCTTCCTTCCTTGCATTTTACTGCAGGCAGCTAGAAGCAGACAAGAGGCAAAGTACATTCAACCCTCTTTCAGCAATTCTTCTTAGCTAGAAAATAGGTATACTTCTTATTTTCCACCTTATTGCAGGAGACATTGTTGCTAAACTTTCTTTCACTACATAACAAGAGTATCTTTTCCTCCAGCTTCCAGCATTTTCCTCTTCCTTTAAGTCTTCACTGAAAGCCTTTTTAAGATCCATGAGGCTTCCTTTACTCATTTCCTTGACCCCTTTAAGATTGCACTAACACTGTCTTAAAGATGCTTCTCATTTCTGCCTGAGTCCTAGTCCTAAAGCTATTTCCACACATATTTGCTTTAGTTTTGGCTGTATGTTACTTCCTGAAACCCAAATGTGTTCCAACTGTTTACTCCTGCCTGTAAAACCACCCTAAAACTCAATGACCTAAAAGAATGACATTTATTTTGCTCAGGAATCTGCAATTAGAGAAAAACTCTGTGGGGATTGCTCATCTCTGCTCAACTCAGCCTTAGCAGGGGCAGCTTAAAGGCTGATGACTGAATTCACATTTTATCTCTGCTCCATGATGTTTGGGACGTCAGCTGGTAGACTAAAATCTTGCAAATGATTTGTAGGCTGGGGCCTGGAATAACCTTAAGGCTTGTTAACTCACATGCCTGCTGGTTGATATTGACTGTTGGCTTAAATCTTTACTGGGGCTGTTAGCCAGAACACCTACATGTAATCTTTCCATGTGTCCTGAGCTTCATTACAACAAGGTGGTTGGATTGCAAGAGTGAACATTTTTAGAGAAATAGTGAGCCAATAAGAAGATGTATTACCTTGTATGACATAGATGGATGTCATGGATGTCACTTCTGCTGCATTCTTTTCATTGAGACAGTCACACAGGCCCCATAAGTTCAAGTGGAAGAGAAATAGCTTCCATAGAAGGGACAGTAGCAATGTTCTGGAAGGGTACGTGAGACCAAAAAAATATTATTGCCATTTTCGGAAAATACCGTCTGCCTCAAAGGAGATAAATGAAATAATTTACATTAAAAAAGTAAATGTTCAACACATATCAATTCTCTGTCTCAAGCAAAACATACATTTCTCTTCTACCTTCATGCAGAATACTGCCTTAACATGGGATATATTCATGGTCTTTAAAGACACCTTGGATTGAACGCACAATCTTGTGAGTGTTTGTGTGTGTAAAAATTTTTATATGGGGAGAACACATCACATTCTTAAAATATCATTGACCAGAAACAAATACAATTAAGAACTATTGCTATGATCTGTATTATAGAGTATAATATTTTAAAATTGCATTTTTGGAAAAGGGACCTATTTCCTGTAATGCTGAAGTCAGTTTTACAGGTGTTTCATTCAGAGAAATTAACAGAAGGAAAAAGGAGCATTGGTACAAAAAAGTTAAATTTCCTATCATTTTTTTAATCTAAATGATATGTATTATATAGTTTTAAGCAAACACATATTATCTCTTTATGTGTTAAATAAGCTCTCTCAACTGAAACCAGAATCAATTTGCAGTAATTCAGCATTACTATTTCTTTAGAGTGGGCATCGAAGAACATACATTATGATAGTACTGAAAGTCACTGGGGACTGTGTCAACCTGCCCCTAGAGTTGTTTGTTCTCAAATTTCGATAACAAGCTCTGGTTTCATGAATCTAGCCTCAAAAGACATTAAGTTAGATTCACATGGGTCATGATTCAAAGGTGACCAAGCCATGTGAAGGAGGAAGTAATTAAGCAAAATTCTTTTCCCCTTCTAAACCAGTCCTCACCACTATAATTCCTATTATCTACTGCTTCTTGAGTAACTAGAGTGGGAAATGGAAAAATACACATAATCAGAAAGGAAAAGAAGAAAAAGTGGTAGTAAGAAAGAGGAATATAAGTGTTATATTAGGAAGGATGTCAGGCACTTGCCACTCCAACCCCCAATTCCAGAGAAGAAAAACTTGTAACTGTCAGAAATAAGATGGAAGTGTCAAAAGTATATATAATTACCTACATTCATTTAGAATAATAATCAATGGTTTTGTTCTAGCGTTCTGTAAAAACTGCAAATTTCATAGCGATCTAAAACTAAAGATCCAAGTAACATAGGCATGCTAGAAAATATTATTTTCAAGCTATTTCTACAACGAAATTGAACATTGCAGAGACAATTTTGGAAATGCTTGCCTGCTTACAAGTAGTCTGTACCTCAAAGTTATTATTCGCCACCTCCCACCATCTGTCTATACTAACTCCTCAATATGAACAAATGATTGTGAAGCCTTTGTGATCTTTCTCTCTCTCTCTCATTCCCTGTTCCTGCCCCCTTTAGTATAAACACGGCTTAATGAATTGTACCTGTCCAAAATTTTATTGTAGTTACTCTACTTGATTCAGTTTCAAAAGACCTAGTCACAGAATAGACAAGCTTATTGATAAGTAATTTGAAAAACACATTTAATACATCAAAAACTTAAAAAATAAAAGTAGATACTTCTGCTTCCATCCATGACAGACCATCTGGTGCTATAATTGCCTCCCTGCCATAAAGAGTTAAAAATCTGAAATGAATGAAATATATGCACAATATATATGTGAAATAGATATGCAAATATACTTGTGTAATATACAGTTGACCCTTGAACAACACTGGTTTTAACTGTGTGGCTTCATTAGATGAGGATTTTTTTCACTAGTAAATATTACAGGACTACACCATCTGTGGTTGTTGGAATCCCTGAATGCCAAACAGCAGATAGGGAGGAACTGCATATATGAAGGACTGATTATAAGTTATATGCGGATTTTCAACTGCATGAAAAGTTGGCACCCCTAACCCCAACATTTCTCAAGGGTCAACTATACATGCAGTATTATATATTTTATATTATATATAATATATTTACATATATATATTTCAGACATCCAACAATAGGAAGCACAGGATTATAATTGCTAAAATGAGGGAAACACATGAAACAGGCAGCCCCACCGCTGCCCAGGATATTTTCCTAGAGGCACTTCCCGGAGGATTGTGAGGAGAGAGGAGGAACCAAGCTCATTAAATTGAGGAGATGGAGTTTGGAGTTTGAGAAGGCTAAGATAACTCATACTGGCAGAACAGGAGGGAGCTTCACAGAGAAATAGCTTCAAATGTCTGCAGTGAGGTACCCTTGAGTCTTTTGCCAAATATAGTACAGTGCATGCTTAGGTGAATCTTAATGAGAAAAGGCAAAGAACAATTATCGAGAAGTTGTAAACTGAACAATTCCCAGAGCTCACACAGGACTGGGAAATGTTTGAGTACTGACCAGGCAGTGTATAGAGAGCTTACTGAAACCTGGGGCATTCAGTTGAAACCCCAGGAGGGTCACACCTTTGTTAATAGTGTTAAACTAGCCCTAGAGTTAGGCTACTTTAACAAAAGTAGCTAGATTAACAAAACAATCTTGAAAATAAGATTTGAAAGGATAAAACTATTCTCCAAGCCCCTTAAATGCCTTCTAAATCAAACTTCAACTCTCCTAAAAGGATGACAGTAAAATCCAGACACTCACTAAATGTAGCCTTTACAATGTTCAGCTTCTAATAAAAAATTACTAGACATGCAAAGAGGAAGAAAAATATAATCTACAAACAAGAGAAAAAGCAGTTAAAAGAAATAGACCCAAAGGAAGACAAAGATTTTTAAACAGCTACTATAAATATGCTCAAGGACACATAAAAGTACACATGAAAATAGTGAGAAAAGAAAAGGTGTATAAAAAATCCAAACAATACTTCTAGAGCTGAAACAAGCATAATATCAGAAATGAAAATTTCACTAGAAAGGTATATAAGCAGATTGGAAAACACAAAAGAAAGAGACAATAAACTTTAACTCATAAGCAATAGAAATGAATCAAACTGAAGCACAGAAAAGCAGCAGCAGAAAAAAGATGATTAGAACCTCAGCTACCAATGGAACAACATGAGGTTGTCTAACATAAACATACTTGAAGCCTCCTATTTGAAGAAAAAAGCAAAAAAAGATCATAATACAGAGGAAGACAAGAATTACCACTGACCTTTGTATCAGAAATAATGCAAACTAGAAGATAACACAACAACATCTTTAAAGTGCTGACAAACAAAACAAAGCAATTTAGATTTCTATGTCCAGTGAAAATATTCTTCAAAAATGAAAGGTATTTTCAGATTAACAAAAGCTGAGAGAACTTGGTGCTATATAAGAAATGTTAAAGGAAAATCTTCTGACTGAAGAAAATAACCTCAGATTAAAACTCAAATCTACACAAAGAAATCAAGAGCATCAGATATAGTAAATATGATGAAAAAATAGTGCTCATTTAAGGATTTTTCATTTATTTAAAACAAAACCGACCATTTAAAGTGAAAATTAAGTCAATATATTGTGAAATTATAACATACAGAGAAGTAAATTGTACAACAGTAAAAACACAAAGGAGGAAGAAAATGGAAATATATTTTGTAAAATTCTTACATTATATGTAAACTGATATGACAGTATTTGAAGGAAGATTAGGATAAATTAATTAAAGTTGCATATTGTAAAACCTACAGTGATCCCTTTAAAAAAAAAGAGAGGTCGCTAAGTTATAGAGGAAATAAATTAGAACAGTAAAAGTAGTGAACTAGTTCAAAATAAAATAAGAAGAATAAAAGTAAAATTAAAAAAAGATGAGAAAACTACAAAAATATAGCAAGGTAATAAATTAAAATTAAATATATTGATAATTATATTAAATATAAATGGTCTGCACACTCCAATTTTGTAAAGTCAGAGGTTATCAGACTGGCTAAAAATGTAAGACCCAACTATATGCTGTCTACAAGAAATCCACTTTAAATACAGTCTACAGGAAAGCTGCATTGACTATATTAATATCATACAAAGCATATTTCAGAATATTATGAGATTTCAAAAGAGATATCTCATAATAATAAAGGGATTCATTAACAAGAAGACATAAAACTAAATGTGAATGCACCTAAAACCAGCTTCAAGATACATAAACAAAAACTGAGTGAAAAAACAAAAAAAAAAAAAAAAAAAAAAACTGAGTGAAAGCAGAAACCAACAAATCCACAATTATATTTGGAGTTTTCAACATCTTTCTTTCAGTAACTGATAGAAAATAGAAGTCAGATAGTTTAAAAAGACTTGAAAACTCTATCAAATAATGTGTCTTTATTTACTATTATAGAACACTATACACAAAACTACAGAATTCATATTGTTTTCAAGTGCACACAGAGTACTCACCAAGATAAACCATATTCCAGACCATAAAACTATACATTGAATAATAAGTTAAAAAGGATAGAAACCATTTGGAGTATGGACAACTCAGGACAAACCTATCAGTAAACTAGATTTGGGCTCAGAAGACTGATTCCACTAGCAAGGACAACATGTCATCTGCAAAGGGGGAATACTGCCAACTTCTGGAAAGATGTTGGTCAAAGTATGTAGAACATGCTTATTCCTATTTGATAAGTAGAAAGAAGGAGAATGAGATTTTGCCCCCTATTTTTTATGACTTAGAGCCATCATACTTATGTTTTAGAACTATTGCTAATGTTATCTGAAAAGGAGGAAACATAAAGAGTAGAAATGAGCTAAAACAGTAGTGGCATAAAGATGAAGAGGAGGAATAGTCACACTAAGGAACTAGAAACAATAGGACTTGGTTACTGGGTGGAACAAGAGAATCATAGTCAAGAGCACAGGTTTGTCATGAAGAAAATGAGTTCATTTTGACAAAATATTTGTATCTAGTCTATATAAAGAACATTCACAACTCAACAATAAGAAAACAAACAACCGATTTTAAAATGGGCAAACTATTTTAACATACCTCCCAATATAGGAGTCAATACTCACAGGAAATGAAGCTAAATATCATTAGCCATCACAAAATTGCAATTTAAAATAACAAAGAGGGCTTCCCTGGTGGTGCAGTGGTTAAGAATCCGCCTGCCAATGCAGGGGTTACGGGTTCAAGCTCTGGCCGGGGAAGATCCCACATGCTGCAGAACAACTAAGCCCATGTGCCACAACTACTGAAGCCCGTGCGCCTAGAGCCCGTGCTCCGCAACAAGAGAAGCCACTGCAATGAGAAGCCCGCGCACCGCAACGAAGAGTAGCCCCCGCTCACCACAACTAGAGAAAGCCCGTGCCCAGCAACGAAGACCCAATGCAGCCAAAAATAAAATAATTAAATTTTTAAAAATAACAAGGAGATACTACTGCATTGTCACTAGAAAGGCTAAAATGAAAAAGTTGGGAGCAACTATTACCTCATACATTGACAGTGAGAGTATAAAATGGTACAAATACTTTGGACAATGGTTTTCACTTATCATTTGATCCAGAAATTACACTCCTAGGTATTTACCCAAGAGAAATGAAAATACATATCCACAATAAAACTTTTGCATGAATGTTCATAGCAGACTTATTCATAATAGCTCCAAACTGGAAAACCCAAACGCCCAAAGGTAACTGGATAAACAAATTGTGATATGTTAATACAACAGAATTGTATCCAGCAATACAAAAGAACAAGCTGCAGATACATCTAACAACATGAACGATTCTCAAATACATTATGCTAAGCAGAGGAAGTCAGATACAAAAAGGACATTTGAGTCAAGTAACTGTAGCACATCAGAGTGGATACATCAGGAAGCAACTAAAAATTAGGACTGGATCTTAGAAGAGAAGTCTGGAACGAACACGTAGGTTTGTTAAAGAAAAAGAGCAGATGAGATCACCAAAAGGGAATTTTTAGGCTGAAAAGAACCAAAGCCAGAATCCTGGGTAAATATTAGCATTTTAGGGATACACAGAGAAAAGAAACTTTGTGGAGAACACTGAAAAAGAGAAAAAGAGGTAGTAGGAGGAGAACCAGAAGAAAATGATATTTCAGAAAATAAGGAAAAATAATTCTGGGAGAGGACATTCTGTGTCAAAGATCCTAGAAGCACTAAGAAAGAAAAGGGTAAAGTGTTTTCTGCACTAGGCTATATACGGTCATTCCTGAGCATAGAGAAGGATATTTTAGAGGAGCAAAGAGAAAAAAGGTCTATTACAGTGGACTGAGGAATGGATGAGAGGGGAGATGGGGACAGAGAATATATCCTACAGAAGTTTGTTTCAGAAAGGAAGGAAGAAATAAAGAAATAGCTACGTCTATGTATTTCTATGAATTTCTGTGAATGTAATCTTCCTACCTGATTATAAATTTGGGCTATTTAATAAGTATTCTTCAGCAAATGGCTTCTCAGTAAGAGGTTCATGATATCACCCATGCATTTTCTGATAAAGGAAAAGCTGACTTAGAGAAAAGCACATTTTATAAACTAGTTCACATATTATATAAAAGCAAAGATCCAGATTGTGGTATAGAATTGAAAGTCTTGTTTTTGCTCTGTGAAGAAAACTAGGCTGTATTTCCTTGTTTCTGGTTCACTTGTATCTCGTGATTGTGTCACCTTGTGTTTCTCCATTTGAAAATAAAAGGCAAACTCAGCAGTTCCTTTTTTCCTAAACTGCTTCAGTAACCAGCAGTTGCCACATTAAAAGCTTTAGCTGGAAGATTGTAAAAATAGTCTAATGCTTCCTAGCAGGTAACTACTTTTGAACAAACTCTCCTTTCAGGGATGTAGTGAGGTCAAATCAAATGGCCTAGGAAGGACAGGTTGTGAGAGAGAAGCAAGAGCTGGTTGAGATTCAAATGGCAAAAGTGCATTGTGCTTGGAATGTTTTGTGTAAATGTTAAACAGTGCCCACATTTAACCACCTGCTTCTTGTTTAGAAGAGTTCAAATGAACAATTTCAAGCACAATTGAGTAACACTCAAAAGAAAATCAAGTGTAATTTCCTAAGTTGTTGAAGCAAGTGTTCTTCTATGAAATCACCATTAGTATTTCTAAACCGAATTTGATTATATTTGAAATTTACTGCACACAGTTCAGTGGCACCTGGAAATTTCTTCATGCATAGATAAAATTACAAGAAAGACTATTTAAGATGATTGTGTGTGTGTGTGTGTGTGTGTGTGTGTGTGTTTTAAAATACCCTGGGTCATATTTGTGATAAAACTAAATTACTAAAGATGAAATCTTCAATTATCTTTAATAATTTTTCATTTAATTTTTCTCTTCCTTGTGAATAAAATTTGCTTTTCTTTTAAGGCACAGTAAAAAGTAGGAAAAAAGTACCATATAAAGACACCTACATGACACCAACCGTACAGCTTATCTTGAAATTCTTCACCTGTCTGCTCTCTCTAAATATTGACCAATTAGGGAAGAAAGGTAATGGCAGGATTTTCAGGTTACTTTGATAAATCTCCTAAGAAGATAACTCTTTTACTGCCTTTATTAAATACCAACGTCCCATTATCTTTGCTGCTTTAAACCCTTCAGTCTCCCTCAAAGGCAGAATCAAGTTTAAATGTTGAACCTCATCAGACCCTCCATTCTAGTTCCGTGGTTACTCACTGCCATGAGCATTCCTGACTTTCAGATATTTTTTCCTACCAAGGACTTCTCTGTTTATTCCACTTATACAGATCGTTCCCATCTTACAGTATCAACTCAGTAATTTTCTTGCCTCTTACAGCTTAACTCATACTTCATTTCTTTGTCTTTGTTATCATTTTTTACCTGTACCCACACTCAGCCTTAACAATTTTCTTCCTTATGACATCTCTGTATTACTAGCTTCTAAGGCTAGATAGCAATTCATGTACATGCTTTGTCTTCCTTAATAGATTATCTTATTAAGTGCAGGGGCTTACTGGTTTCTTAGCACCACCTACAATGACTCTTATGATACTATGGAGCAGCAATATTTGACAAAGGTTTGTTGACTAATATATGAGAGGAAAATAATTTTACCTTTTAATTATAGAAGCGATTGTAATTACAACATTGTTAGATATAGCATTAAAAAAACTATAGAAAAATGTTTCTCATTAAATAATTTTAAAGAAACTATTCAAATTAAAGTTTTCATAACCCTCCTTAACTGAACATACATTTATTTCCTCTAAAAGTCATAAAAGTCATCAATCTCTTCTAGAACATCCCATAAAACAGCCTTGATTTAGTAATTCCCTGATCTCCAGGAATCCATCCTAAGGGAAGGAAGGTAACTCTTCATTTGTTAAGTTCACTCATTAGGTAAATCATTTCATCAGCATGAATGTTCAACTTTTGCACACATTAGTGCTAAAAAATCAAATGCTAAAAAGTTATTACAAAATTAGAGCTGAGGATAAAATACTAACACTAGTGCTGCTGAAACTAAACCACTTGTTTTATTTATTGCATAGGTTTCACAACCTAGGTTGATGTAAAATAAACATATTTTGCCTTTCTCAACTCCAAGAAGAAGCTAATGATGAAGCCAGATGAGAACCTGATTTAATGATTGTTGAGCAAGAATATTTGGCTTGTAAATCTGGCTAGTACCCACTTAATGCAAGACGAGGACACATCAACAAAACTGCCCCCCAAATGGAAAAAAAATGAAGAAGCAAAAAACTTCAGAACCCACACCAAAAATAAAACCCACGCAGGGTTCTGCTTCTCTTATGCTAAGTCCTAGAAAAATCTTTGTAGGGTTGGAAATATAAACCAAACAACCTAATTTTCTCATAATGTCAGTCTGGAACAGCCACTATGACTTTGGCTAAACTATTCTTGACTGGGTTTTACTACAGACATTTCTGGGGGAGGGGGGAGTTAATGCATTCCATAAAGTATTACTCACTGTGCAAAACAATATATTAGTCTTAATGTTTTAAAACTACATCTTCAAAAAACACCCCATGGCGGAAGAGTAAGACGCGGAGATCACCTTCCTCCCCACAGATACACCAGAAACACATCTACACGTGGAACAACTCCTACAGAACACCTACTGAACGCTGGCAGAAGACCTCAGACCTCCCAAAAAGCAAGAAACCCCCCACATACGTGGGTAGAGCAAAAGAAAAAAGAATAAACAGAGACAAAAGGATAGGGACGGGACCTGCACCAGTGGGAGGCCGCTGAGCAGGAGGAAAGGTAGGAAGCCCCTTCGCGGGCGGAGACTGCGGGTGGCGGAGGGGGAAAGCTTCGGGGACGCGGAGGACAGCACAGCAACGGGGGTGCAGAGGGCAAAGCAGGGAGATTCCCGCACAGAGGATCAGGGCCGACCGGCACTCAGCAGCCCGAGAGGCTTGTCTGCTCACCCGCCGGGGCGGGCGGGGCTGGGAGCTGAGGCTCGGGCTTCGGTCAGAGGCAGGGAGAGGACTGGGGTTGGCGGCGTGAACACAGCCTGCAGGGGGTTAGTGCGCCACGGCTAGCCGGGAGGGAGTCCGGGGAAAAGTCTGGACCTGCCGAAGAGGCAAGAGACTTTTTCTTCCCTCTTTGTTTCCTGGTGCACGAGGAGAGGGGATTAAGAGCGCTGCTTAAAGGAGCTCCAGAGACGGGCGCGAGCCGCGGCTAAAAGCGCGGACCCCAGAGACGGGAATGAGACGCTAAGGCAGCTGCTGCCGCCACCAAGAAGCCTGTGTGCGAGCACAGGTCACTATCCACATACCCCTTCCGGGGAGCCTGTGCAGCCCGACACTGCCAGGGTCCCGGGATCCAGGAACAATTTCCCCGGGAGAACGCACGGCACGCCTCAGGCTGCTGCAACGTCACAGGCCTCTGCCGCCGCAGGCCCGCCCCGCACTCCGTGCCCCTCCCTCCCCCTGGCCTGAGTGAGCCAGAGCCCCTGTATCAGCGGCTCCATTAACCCCGTCCTGTCTGAGCGAAGAACAGACGCCCTCCGCCGACCTACACGCAGAGGCGGGGCCAAATCCAAAGCTGAGCCCCTGGGAGCTGTGCGAACAAAGAAGAGAAAGGGAAATCTCTCCCAGCAGCCTCAGAAGCAGCGGATTAAAGCTCCACAATCAACTTGATGTACCCTGCATCTGTGGAATACATGAATATACAACCATCATCCCAAATTGAGGAGGTGGACTTTGAGAGCAAGATTTATGATTTTTTCCCCTTTTCCTCTTTTTGTGAGTGTGTATGTGTATGCTTCTGTGTGAGATTTTGTCTGTATAGCTTTGCTTCCACCATTTGTCCTAGGGTTCTATCTGTCCGGGTTGTTTTCTTTTGTTTTGTTTTTTCCTTAATAATTACTTTTAATAACTTTAATATATTTTATCTTATTTTATTTTACTTTATCTTCTTTCTTTTTTTCCTTCCTTCCTTCCTCCCTCCCTCCCTTCTTTCTTTCCTTCCTTCCTTCTTTCTTTCTTCTACTAATTCTTTCATTCTACTTTTTCTCCCTTTTATTCTGAGCCGTGTTGATGAAAGGCTCTTGGTGCTACAGCCAGGAGTCAGTGCTGTGCCTCTGAGGTGGGAGAGCCAACTTCAGGACACTGGTCCACAAGAGACCTCCAAGCTCCACATAATATCAAACGGTGAAAATCTCCCAGAGATCTCCATCTCAACACCAGCACCCAGCTTCACTCAGCGACCAGCAAGCTACAGTGCTGGACACCTATGCCAAATAACTAGCAAGACAGGAACACAACAACACCCATTAGCAGAGAGACTGCCTAAAATCATAATAAGGCCACAGACACCCCAAAACACACCACCAGACGTGGACCTGCCCATCAGAAAGACAAGATCCAGCCTCATCCACCAGAACACAGGCACTAGTCCCCTCCACCAGGAAGCCTACACAACCCACTGAACCAACCTTAGCCACTGGGGATAGACACCAAAAACAACAGGAACTATGAACCTGCAGCCTGCAAAAAGGAGACCCCAAACACAGTAAGATAAGCAAAATGAGAAGACAGAAAAACACACAGCAGATGAAGGAGCAAGATAAAAACCCACCAGGCCTAACAAATGAAGAGGAAATAGGGAGTCTACCTGAAAAAGAATTCAGAATAATGATAGTAAAGATGATCCAAAATCTTGGAAATAGAAGACAAAATGCAAGAAACATTAACAAGGACCTAGAAGAACTAAAGATGAAACAAACAATGATTTATCAACACAATAAATGAAATGAAAAATACTCTAGATGGGATCAATAGCAGAATAACTGAGGCAGAAGAACGGATAAGTGACCTGGAAGATAAAGTAGTGGAAATAACTACTGCAGAGCGGAATAAAGAAAAAAGAATGAAAAGAACTGAGGACAGTCTCAGAGACCTCTGGGACAACATTAGACGCACCAACATTCGAATTATAGGGGTTCCAGAAGAAGAAGAGAAAAAGAAAGGGACTGAGAAAATATTTGAAGAGATTATAGTTGAAAACTTCCCTAATATGGGAAAGGAAATAGTTAATCAAGTCCAGGAAGCACAGAGGGTCCCATACAGGATAAATCCAAGGATAAATACGCCAAGACACATATTAATCAAACTGTCAAAAATTAAATACAAAGAAAACATATTAAAAGCAGCAAGGGAAAAATGACAAATAACACACAAGGGAATCCCCATAAGGTTAACAGCTGATCTTTCAGCAGAAACTCTGCAAGCGAGAAGGGACTGGCAGGAGATACTTAAAGTGATGAAGGAGAAAAACCTGCAACAAAGATTACTCTACCCAGCAAGGATCTCATTCAGATTTGATGGAGAAATTAAAACCTTTACAGACAAGCAAAAGCTGAGAGAGTTCAGCACCACCAAACCAGCTTTACAACAAATGCTAAAGGAACTTCTCTAGGCAAGAAACGCAAGAGAAGGAAAAGACCTATAATAACGAACCCAAAACAATATAGAAAATGGGAATAGGAACATACATATCGATAATTACCTTAAATGTAAATGGACTAAATGCTCCCACCAAAAGACACAGATTGGCTGAATGGATACAAAAACAAGACCCATATATATGCTGTCTACAAGAGACCCACTTCAGACCTAGAAACACATACAGAATGAAAGTAAGGGGATGGAAAAAGATATTTCATGCAAATGGAAACCAAAACAAAGCTGGAGTAGCAATTCTCATATCAGACACAATAGACTTTAAAATAAAGACTATTACAAGAGACAAAGAAGGACACTACATAATGATCAAGGGGTCAGTCCAAGAAGAAGATAAAACAATTGTAAATATTTATGCATCCAACATAGGAGCACCTCAATAAGGCAAATACTAACAGCCATAAAAGGGGAAATCGACAGTAACACATTCATAGTAGGGGACTTTAACACCCCACTTTCACCAATGGACAGATCATCCAAAATGAAAATAAATAAGAAAACACAAGCTTTAAATGATACATTAAACAAGATGGACTTAATTGATATTTGTAGGACATTCCATCCAAAAACAACAGAATGCACATTTTTGTCAAGTGCTAATGGAACATTCTCCAGGATAGATCATATCTTGGGTCACAAAACAAGCCTTGGTAAATTTAAGAAAATTGAAATTGTATCAACTATGTTTTCCGACCACAACGCTATGAGACTAGATATCAATTACAGGAAAAGATCTGTAAAAAATACAAACACATGGAGGCTAAACAATACACTACTTAATAACGAAGTGATCACTGAAGAAATCAAAGCGGAAATCAAAAAGTACCTAGAAACAAATGACAATGGAGACACGACGACCCAAGACCTATGGGATGCAGCAAAAGCAGTTCTAAGAGGGAAGTTTATAGCAATACAATCCTACCTTAGGAAACAGGAAACATCTCGAAAAAGCAACCTAACCTTGCACCTAAAGCAATTAGAGAAATAAGAACAAAAAAACCCCAAAGTTAGCAGAAGGAAAGAAATCATAAAAATCAGATCAGAAATAAATGAAAAAGAAATGAAGGAAATGATAGCAAAGATCAATAAAACTAAAAGCTGGTTCTTTGAGAAGATAAACAAAATTGATAAACCATTAGCCAGACTCATCAAGAAAAAAAGGGAGAACAGTCAAATCAATAGAACTAGAAATGAAAAAGGAGAAGTAACAACTGACACTGCAGAAATAAAAAAGATCATGAGAGATTACTACAAGCAACTCTATGCCAATAAAATGGACAACCTGGAAGAAATGGACAAATTCTTAGAAATGCACAACCTGCCAAAACTGAATCAGGAAGAAATAGAAAATATGAACAGACCAATCACAAGCACTGAAATTGAAACTGTGGTTAATAATCTTCCAACAAACAAAAGCCCAGGACCAGTTGGATTCACAGGCAAATTCTATCAAACATTTAGAGAAGAGCTAACACCTATCCTTCTCAAACTCTTCCAAAATATAGCAGAGGGAGGAACACTCCCAAACTCATTCTACGAGGCCACTGTCAGCTTGATACCAAGACCAGACAAGGATGTCACAAAGAAAGAAAACTACAGGCCAATATCACTGATGAACATAGATGCAAAAATCCTCAACAAAATACTAGCAAACAGAATCCAACAGCACATTAAAAGGATCATACACCATGATCAAGTGGGGTTTATTCCAGGAATGCAAGGATTCTTCAATATACGCAAAACAATCAATGTGATACACCATATTAACAAATTGAAGGAGAAAAACCATAGGGTCATCTCAATAGATGCAGAGAAAGTTTTTGACAAAATTCAACACCCATTTTTGTTAAAAACCCTGCAGAAAGTAGGCATAGAGGGAACTTTCCTCAACATAATAAAGGCCATATATGACAAACCCACAGCCAACATTGTCCTCAATGGTGAAAAACTGAAAGCATTTCCACTAAGATCAGGAACAAGACAAGGTTGCCCCCTCTCACCACTCTTATTCAACATAGTTTTGGAAGTTTTAGCCACAGCAATCAGAGAAGAAAAGGAATCCAAATCGGAAAAGAAGAAGTAAAGCTGTCACTGCTTGAAGATGACATGATACTATACATAGAGAATCCTAAAGATGCTACCAGAAAACTGCTAGAGCTAATCAATGAATTTGGTAAAGTAGCAGGATTCAAAATTAATGCACAGAGCTCTCTGGCATTCCTATACACTAATGATGAAAAATCTGAAAGTGAAATCAAGAAAACACTCCCATTTACCACTGCAACAAAAAGAATAAAATATCTAGGAATAAACCTACCTAAGGAGACAAAAGGCCTGTATGCAGAAAATTATAAGACACTGATGAAAGAAATTAAAGATGATACAAATAGATGGCGAGGGGGCTTCCCTGGTGGCGCAGTGGTTGGGAGTCCACCTGCCGATGCAGGGGACACGGGCTCGTTCCCTGGCCTGGGAAGATCCCACATGCTGCGGAGTGGCTGGGCCCGTGAGCCAAGGCCGCTGAGCCTGCGCGTCCGGAGCCTGTGCTCCACAATGGGAGAGGCCACAGTGGTGAGAGGCCTGCGTACCGCAAAAAAAAAAATGGAGAGATATACCATGGTCTTGGATCGGAAGAATCAACATTGTGAAAATGACTCTACTACCCAAAGCAATCTACAGATTCAATGCAATCACTATCAAATGACCACTGGCATTTTTCACAGAACTAGAACAAAAAATTTCACAATTTGTATGGAAACACAAAAGATCCCGAATAGCCAAAGCAATCTTGAGAACGAAAAATGGAGCTGAAGGAATCAGGCTCCCTAACTTCAGACTATACCACAAAGCTACAGTAATCAAGACAGTATGGTACTGGCACAAAAAGAGAAAGATAGATCAATGGAACAGGATAGAAAGCCCAGAGATAAACCCACGCACATATGGTCACCTTATCTTTGATAAAGGAGGCAGGAATGTAGAGTGGAGAAATGACAGCTTCTTCAATAAGTGGTGCTGGGAAAACTGGACAGGTACATGTAAAAGTATGAGATTAGATCACTCCCTAACACCATACACAAAAATAAGTTCAAAATGGATTAAAGACCTAAATGTTAGGCCAGAAACTATAAAACTCTTAGAGGAAAACATAGGCAGAACACTCTATGACATAAATCACAGCAAGATCCTTTTTGACCCACCTCCTAGAGAAATGGAAATAAAAACAAAAATAAACAAATGGGACCTAATGAAACTTAAAAGCTTTTGCACAGAAAGGAAACCATAAACAAGACAAAAAGACAACCCTCAGAATGCGAGACAATATTTGCAAATGAAACAACTGACAAAGGATTCATCTCCAAAATTTATAAGCAGCTCATGCAGCTTAATAACAAAAAAACAAACAACCCAATCCATAAATGGGCAGAAGACCTAAATAGACATTTCTCCAAAGAAGATATACAGACTGCCAACAAACACATGAAAGAATGCTCAACATCATTAATCATTAGAGAAATGCAAATCAAAACTACAATGAGATATCATCTCACACGAGTCAGAATGGCCATCATCAAAAAATCTAGAAACAATAAATGCTGGAGAGGGTGTGGAGAAAAGGGAACACTCTTGTACTGCTGGTGGGAATGTGAATTGGTACAGCCACTATGGAGAACAGTATGGAGGTTCCTTAAAATACTACAAATAGAACTACCATATGACCCAACAATCCCACTACTGGGCATATACCCTGAGAAAACCATAATTCAAAAAGAGTCATGCACCAAAATGTTCATTGCAGCTCTGTTTACAATAGCCCAGAGATGGAAACAACCTAAGTGTCCATCATCGGATGAATGGATAAAGAAGATGTGGCACATATATACAATGGAATATTACTCAGCCATAAAAAGAAACGAAATTGAGCTATTTGTAATGAGGTGGATAGACCTAGAGTCTGTCATACAGAGTGAAGTAAGTCAGAAAGAGAAAGACAAATACCGTATGCTAACACATATATATGGAATTTAAGAAAAAAAATGTCATGAAGAACCTAGGGGTAAGACAGGAATAAAGACACAGACCTACTAGAGAATGGACCTGAAGATATGGGGAGGGGGAAGGGTAAGCTGTGACAAAGCGAGAGAGAGGCATGGACATATATATACTACCAAATGTAAGGTAGATAGCTAGTGGGAAGCAGCAACATAGCACAGGGAGGTGAGCTCGGTGCTTTGTGACCGCCTGGAGGGGTGGGATAGGGAGGGTGGGAGGGAGGGAGACGCAAGAGGGAAGAGATATGGGAACATATGTATATGTATAAGTGATTCACTTTGTTATAAAGCAGAAAGTAACACACCATTGTAAAGCAATTATACTCCAATAAAGATGTTTAAAAAAAAATCTGTAATACAAAATTTCGTGTTTTAAGGTTCTTATTTCCAAGAGTCACACGTGCTACCAAGTGTTCTCTATCAAACAATTTGAGAGAGAAAAATGATAGCTTAAGGTAACCACTCAGGAATTAAATGTCCATCTAAAGTATGCGATGAATTGGGAGGTTGTGATTGACATATATACACTAATATGTATAAAATGGATAACTAATAAGAACCTGCTGTATAAAAAATTGTAAAAATAAAAAATAAATTTAAAAAACCTACATCTTCAAACTTAGCTGAAATTACCCCTAATTCTAGTGCTCAAGGATTTAGTCACCATGGTTCTATATACTACAAGACACATGATATAATATAATGCCAGCTAATGCAGAATGCCATAAAGAAAAATAAAACAGACCGAGTGGATAGAATGACAAAGGGTGCTGCTCTAGAAAGGGTGGCAAGAAAGGTCTGTTTGGTGTGATGGTTTTCGCACAGAAACTTAAGCCATACAAATGTCTAGAGAAGGAACAGGCAGGGGAAATAGAGCAAATCCCTTGGACAGGTATGTGTAGGGCAAGTTCAAGGAACAGCCAGATCAGGCATCTCCAGAACAGCTGGTGCTGGAGATAAGAGGATACCGGAAATAAAGGCAGAGAGGTTGTCAGAGTCCATATCCCCAAGGTGCTTGTAGACCTCATGAGTGTTAGGCTTTTATTTTAAGTGTGAAGGAAGCTATTTTAGGCTTGAAAGCAGGACAACCCAGCTCAAATATTTTTCCTGTTACTCTACAGGAAAAATAAAACAAAGGCTATTGTCCTAAGTCTCATGTAGAGAAATAGCTGTTGAAGAAGCAAGTGTCACTTCCAGGAAGGAAGGAAGGAAAATTCCAGTGGCCATGGAGCCAGCATTTAAATTCCCAAAACCCCCTCCATATACTGCATGCAAATATAAATACGATTTTAAAATAATAGAACATAATTGTATAGAAACTGGAATATGACACTTTTTCTTTTTATTTAAAATAGAGCTCTATATGCTTCACAGAAACAAGTTCAAGGAGTGCTTAATTTATTATTTTTGCCACTTTACAAAACAATACTTTTTTGGAAAATGCATACATAAAAATATAACATTTAGGCAGATACCTATTTACATCTGGAGGCAACTGAAAGTTATGCAATAATATTTTTAAAAGCTTTAAAATAAATACTTTTATGACTTGCTTTTGGTAAAGTTAAACATTTGGTATGAAGGCTATCACTGAGTTCATACTAAATTCTAAAATACTGTTACTTTTAAACAAAATAAGTATACATATATTACTATAAAATGCATATTTCCACGGGCTAGAAATTAATGAAACCTCTGAATATCATTCATTTCTCTTTGGAATTTGGAATTCTCTTCAGCATCAATGATTAAATTGCAACTACTAAAATTTCCATCTACATATATTTTATACAATTTATTGCCTATTTCTCATTTTAAAACCTAATTTATTTCTTCATATTTCTTATATACATTCATTTGTGCCTGTCTGTTGAAAGGTAATATCTTTTTACATTCTTAAGAATTTCAGCTAGCTTACAATGTCTTTACAACAGTGATTCTTTTCACAGTAGTTCAAGAGTTCAAGGCATGCTTTGCAATGTCAAAATGCAATGGTTTTGACATTTGTAATATGTTCTTAGGTATAAGAAAAGTCACACTACCAAAAGAAAAGTATAATTAGTATTAGTACTTTGAAAGTCAATTCAAAATTACTTTTTTTGAGATCTGAATCTAATTTTCTGTTTTTAGGATATTTTAAAACCTGAAACACAGATTAAGTTTGAATGATTTTCTCCAGTCTAGGATCAGAAGAGTACAAAAGCTGAACACTAGTCATTGTGGAAATGAACTAGAATTTAGTATGTTAGCTAAAATAACCTTCCTTTATATAAAGAGAAAAAAGAGTTGGATTTTCAAAAATATTTAACTACTTGTATTTAGCCTACTGGAGGAAATGGAGATATTGGTAAATATCACTTTAATCCTGCATTAGTTAGAATTTAGGCACGTAATTGCCTTTTTAAAGGCAAAGTCAGCAAATAGGTTTGGGTGTGGAATTAAAAACTCAATGGAGATATCAAAATTAGGGTCCATGTGTCTTGCTACCTATTGTCTGGGTTGAAAAATTAAATCAACAAGATAAACATGCAATCTCTTTTGCTCTCTTGGGAATGTAGGATGAAAATCTAAAGTATTTTTTTTTCCAAGTTCTCAACTTGCAGATATCAGGAACCATTTTGAAGTTTTAGTTCTCATTTTCTGAAGATGTGTAAGCAGGCCCGTTTCTAAAGCTATATAAGCTAATACGGTGCTTTTCTGCAAACTATAAAAATATTTCTGCAATTGCAGGTTGGAGTTCAGCCCCTACCTACCCCTCACCTGAGAGGATTCTAGCAAAGCACACACCCAGCTGGATCTGGTGACACTCAGCATAAGGTTAATTTCCCTAATACAGTTGGATTCTTAGTGGCTATGCTAGTATTCATGTTCATGTAGCCCAGAGTAAAAATCTAGCAGTTAAAACTGTTAGTTATGAGAGAAAAACTTCTTGTAGGATAACATTGACCAATGATTAAAAAAAAATTAGTCATATCTGAAAATATTAAAATCTAGGATTAGATAGAGCTCATATTCTCCCAAATGTTGTATTAATCTACAACTTAATTAAGAAGTATCCTAGGGCTTCCCTGGTGGCGCAGTGGTTGAGCGTCCACCTGCCGATGCAGCGGACACGGGTTCGTGCCCCGGTCCGGGAAGATCCCACATGCCGCGGAGCAGCTGGGCCCGTGAGCCATGGCCGCTGAGCCTGCGCGTCCGGAGCCTGTGCTCCACAACGGGAGAGGCCACAGCAGTGAGAGGCCCGCGTACCGCAAAAAGAAAAAAAGAAGTATCCTGGAAGTTATATTAATAGAGGGACTTAAATGGGGATTATTACCTAACATCAATATAATATATTCCAAACCATATAGCATAATGGCTTAATTTTAAGATAGTCAAAGCAAAACAAAGCAATAGTATGAAATATAGCAGAAAGAAATTTAGCAATCACATTATGGGACATATATTTCACATTCTCTGTCCAATCTACGTCTTAGGTGGAATTTATCATTAAGGCAAAAGTAGACATCCCTTGTATGTTAGCTAAAAGCTAGAATATACCTAGACTGCTTAGTCTTTTTAAAATTTAAAAGAAAGTCTTCTCTGCCGTTAACAAATACACTCTTCATAATGCTAATGAAAAAGTACCAGAGAAGGCATGAGATGAAAGCTCTCATATATGGATACGGGAAATTAAAATCTTGTTAAGAGGTTCAGTGTGTAGTAATCTGGACAGGAGCTAGAATACTAAAAGAACAGTGATTGGAATTGATGAAATCTAGCAAAGATATTTTTTAATGCACTGAAAGAATGTGAATGCCGAGGATGAACTAATGAGAAACTAAGAAAGAAGTAAGATAATGTGCTACTACACATGGTCCCACGTTCAACTACCAAATCATCTTTCACTCCCACTCCAGTGCATATAAAGAACAATCCTTATAGAAAGAAGTCATGAAGCATCTCTTGCACTACTTGCACTAAGAAATTCTATATTCTCACAATTTCTAAATTTTATTCAGCACTCCAGTGGTCACCTACCTAGCTGGACAACTATTTTACAACTCTTCCTTAGATTATTTTAGTTTTACTCACTGATCTCACCATAAGTGAGCAGAATATTTTAGCAGAAATAAAAAGAGAAGGGGGATTTGATCATCAAATGGCATGTTAGTTTACATTCAACGTAGGTGTACATGGATGCTAATTATTTTTTAATTAGTAAATGTTGGATGTGGCAGGGCAGTGTGGTAGGTGTCACCACTGGTTTCTCACATTAGTTCTGCTAATAACTAGCGGTCATTTAATCTCTGATCTTCAGTTTCTTCATCTAACAAAATATGGGAATTGAATTATAAAATCCCTTACATCCTTTACAGTTCCCAAATACTGGGTTTGGTTTTTGTCTGTGACACCACTAAACTAATTTAGACCACCAAGGGATTCTCCCTTTATTAGAAGGCTAAATAGTAAAATGATTAAGGTAAATAGTAGCTAGTTTTTTTTTTTTTAATTAGAGACTAAAGATAATTTTGGGAGACAGTGAGGGAATATTTTAAAAGGATGCGAGAAAAATAATGAAGCATAAAAGAAAAGCTAGAGGGAGAAAAGAAAGCCAAATATCTGAAAATTTGTATTAAAAAATTTGAAAAATTGTCTATACTATAGAAATTCTATTTAATATTAACATTTTAATGAAATTTTTGTATTCCAACTGACATTTTTTCCGTTTAGAAGAAGCCCTCAGGAGCAAAGGGATTACTGTCTTCACTAAATAATGCATCAAGTCGATGTAGGTATTAGCTTGTGGAGGGAGCTAATACAAAACATTATCAAACACAGAAGAATATGTTTCACAAAAGAAAAAATATTTAGAATCTCTTCAGAAACCACAATGACACCATTTTAAGATACTAATTCTTAAACATTTCCAAATAACTTAAAATGTTGTACTTGTAAATTTATTTAAAGGAACAATTATTGAAGACATCAACTGCCTTCGCTCATTTGCTATTTTTACTTTCTTAATTTCCTGGTGGGAAATAAAATGTCCAGACTTTAAATAAATTTTTGTAAATGAATTACATTTCCGTATTTATTTTAAATAATTAATCAGAAACTATTCCCTGCTAAGTAATTTTAAGTTGAACTTTATATAATGGCAAATGTGAGCGCCCTGCCTTCAGATGATTTGCTAAGTAGTTTCCCTGGTACTTTTGCGTAAATTCTAAGAGAGCCCTGAGTTTTCTCTGCCCCAATAAGTCACATGGTGGCAAAAATCCAGCATAGTAGAAGTAGTTTTCTTTTGTTTTATTTAATAATTCTACTAAGGTAGAAATATTACAAATAATAAATTTTTACGGAACGTCTAACCTAGTGAATCTATTGTAGATTTTCATTTTAAAATAAAAGCTGATTTTGAAGTCTTCAGACACTGCAATCAGGTTACTATTTTCATATAATCATGGAAATTTAAAATGCAAAGTTAATTGAAAGTATAAAGATGAGAAGCAAGTGCTATACCTAAAATAGTGCACGACACAGTCATGTTTCACTTAACTTTCAAGTCAGAACATAAATTAAGAATTCTAGATGTGACATGCCAAATATTTTAGACAGAAGAAAGCACACAACAGAATCTGTACCAATTACACACTTAAATGCTTAGCTTATAAGGCAACAAGTTCATGCTGAAATATTGACAACAAATGATGTTTCCCTTAGTTTAAGGAAGTGATGCTGCATATAAATCCCATCACCACTTTATACAGTACTGAAATTTCATAAATAGCATTTTCCCAAGCTTCACGTTATACCCAAAGCCAAAATATTTGAAAGGAGCAAAGAACACTGACACTTTGAGCCTAAGAAGAATATTTTTTGCTTGTAACACAATTCAAAAGAAATAAATATTACACAATGACTCCATTAAAAAGAAATAATGTAAAGTTTAACAGCATAGGTTATATACAGTAAATTTGCCTAATGCTCTAAACTGTATCATATTTCTGTAAATGAGCATTTTCTATTTATAATCATTCTGAAAGTTAAGGAAAAATTAAAACTTTTAACTTTTTCTTATAATTTATGTTAACCTACCCTCTTTCTTTAAAAATGCATTTGGAAATTGAAATATAAGACTATTCATTTAGGAGTTATAGTTAACAAACACAAAAACAAGAAAAATATCTCAAAATGTACAGATTTCTCTACAGTGGAAGTTGACTC